>NC_054394.1:32699752-32722252 GCF_017976425.1 Toxotes jaculatrix | reverse complement strand
ACAGAAGTAATGACAGGAGCACCGTGAGTTTAAGGATTCAGAGGTAATCACAGGAAACAGAGATAAACTGAGAGGACTCTGCGTAGACAAAGTGCTTTACAGGCTCTCCTCTTGTTCATGTTGCTTTGTAAAGCTGTGTGCTCCTGAAATCGGGTTTAGCTCTGACTCTCTGCCATGTGATGTGATCAAAAAGTCTTTAACAGCTTTCAGAAATCCAGAGGACAAAGGCTGCAGAGACACATGATCTCAGTTTGGGACGTTATCAGTGTTTAGCAGAAGTGGCACCACAGTCAGTGCTGTGCTGCGCCGGCCGCCACCCGACGCTGCTGCTACGTTTAATAAGAACCTCTGGGTGATACCAAGGAAGCTTCAATCACTCACAAGTCACATGATCATAAGACAGTGCAGCATCACAGGATGCTGTGCTGTTCATGTGCTTCATCTGACGCCTGCAGCTCAGAGTCAGGCAGTCAGGGTACAGTGGCCTGGAAGCTTCAATTCAGGGAGCAAATGTGATAAAACTGCTGCTTTTCTGCAGAGTTGATTGAATGTGGCGTCGTATCATGATGAGCTGATGCTGAATTTATTAGAATTCATTGGAACCATATTTCATCTCAGTCCATCCGGCAACTTTCCTCAGAGTCAGTCACATGGAAAGACTACATGTCCTCGCAGGAACCTTTCAGTTCAACAGACGAACAGATGCATTTCTTTGTTCTGTGCTGAGGCAGACGCTCAGAGGGTTCTTCCTCTGTGTCCTTCAACACAGAACAAGAAGGTTTCCACACTTTCAGTCGGAACAGAAACACCATTACATCATGACAGGTTGTACAGTGAGGACATGGACGGGACAGACAGAAAACAACATGGTGGGGAGTGTCGGGGTCATGTGACCACCTCCAGAGCGTGAGGACAAAGCAGTGGGACCTGCTGTCCGTGCAGGACCTCTGGTCTGGTCGACTTAGCAGCACACAGTGAACAATGGAGCTGCAGATTGAGGTCAGTGTGTCACGGGTTTCCTCTGCAGAGCTCAGGTCAGGCCACACCAGCTTGTTACCATGGAAACCAGTGGACTGTATGGGAAAAACTCAGACCTGTGGGGTTTCTTAGAGCAGGAACACCAAGGAGACAGGCCGAGACAGAGACCCTTACACAGGATTGTTGTGCAGCAGTGTGTCAATGTGTGAGGTGACTGGCTGAACGTCACCGGGTCTCACACAGGAACCGTTTCACGTTCTGCTCCTAAACCTCAGGTTTGTTTGTACGATCGTGTACATGAGCTCTGATCACGGAGCGTGTGCAGGATGTTGGATGGATGCGTGTGCAGGATGTTGAATGGATGTGTGTGCGTGTGCAGGATGTTTCCTCGCTCGCCTGGCGGTGGATGCTTCGCCTCAGATTGCAGTCTGCACTGGTTGAGCTGATAAAGCCTCTGACTCAGGGATCAGGAGCACAGCTTGTGATAATGGATGATTTTTATTTTTATAACTAAATGTCGACAAGTACTTGAAGAAACGAGGCAACAATGAACACAGCACAGAGCTGAGTGTCATCACTGATTAAAGCCAGCCTGAGGTTAGACTGTGGACGGTGCAGCTGGATGAAGCCGTGGCACAGACCTGGTCCATGAGGGACCTCAACCTGGTCTCATCACAGTCACCGTTTCAAACTTTCAGTAAATCTTTCCTGTCAGCCTGTGTGTGAGAACGTCATGTGACTGAAGCATGAGATTTTTATTTAAGACTCATCGCAGACACACAACATCCACAGATACACAAACTACACAAACTGTATTTGAGCTGCAGACTCGCCTCCTTCTTCCTCTCTGTGTGGTGACATGTTCCTCTGACTCGTCCAACCTGTCACAGACAGAAACCACTGACCTCGTGGTGACACGTGTCCGTCCCTCTGCTCATCTTCACTGGGTTTGGGTTGGTTCAGTCACCTGACGCTTCGTTTGAGCTCAGATTCTCTGATTCACTGTGAATCATGAGGAGAATGTGTCTCACTGCCAAATTAATGTGGATTATTATAACTGATCAGTTTGGAAAGAACAGAACCTCCTGCAGCTCCTGATCCTTTTAAACTGAGGCAGAGTCCAGAGCAGTCACGTATCACATCACATATTAACTGGTTATAACTGACCTCGGTCAGAGGAAATGTCTGAAAGTCACACAGTGTTAAAGTACACGAACAATCTGTCTAATCAGTTACAGCCTCTGCGTTAGGGTTAGACCAAACACACACATCGTGGGCTCAGGATACTGATGCCGCCGGACTGACCTGAAATCAGCTCGGGGGCTTTCAGTTGTATTTGTTTCCACGAGTTAAACACAAATGATTTTTATGACCACAGAGACAAGAAGAGAGTTTGACCTATCAACAGAAAAGTCACATGTTCATACTGATGTAACGTCCATGGCGCTGACATCCCTCAGGCAGAACTGTGGGGGGTGAAAAGTGAAATCATTATTTAACCAGGAAATCCTGACATAGAAAACTCTGCTGCAGCGACACAAAGGTCACAGACACACAACGTCAAACTCTATAAAAAGATGTGAATCATTTTCAGTAGGTTTACAACTTTAACAGAGTTGTAACGTCCAAGAAAAGAAATCTGCAAATACAGAACAAACAAATCTGAAATGAATTTCCCTCCTGGAGCCGAGCTGATTCAAAGAGCTGCACACGATGGAAACGTGGAGAACATTTGGAAAACACATGGAGAATACATGGAGAACATGATGAAGGCTGACTGATGGTTCAGTCTCATCATGTGTGGGTCTGATCCTCACAGACCTGATGAGACCGTCTCACATGCAGGAACACAGGACATGAACCTGGAGAACCTGAAAATGTTCCAACATGTCAGAGCTCAGATGATTCGACTCGACAGGACGACACACGTGTATTTTCTGAGAGAAGCTTCGAGTTTGTCTGGTGGAGGTTTGTTTTTTTGTTTTCTGTATCAGAGGAAACTGCACCTGAACACATCAGCTGAACGAGGTGCCACCTGCCTACACATCTGCTCTGCATCTCCTCATGAGCTCAGCAGTGTTTGTCGGGTCAGAGACACACAGGTCTCTGCGTGTTGCCGGGCCAACGCACACACAACCATCATCATACGCACATTCACACACACAAGAAAATGATGTGCAAAACACTGAAGAAGAGACCTCTGTAACTTCACAACTGGGGGACGTAGTCAGGTCTTCACTGCTGAGAGACGGGGGACGCTGGACTGAACAAGCCTTTGAATGTCCTGTCCCATCCGAGGCTCGTTTACGGGCTGATGCTCGGCGGTGGAGATGGGACGAGGACATCCTGCCTTGTCTCTGGACGACAATGCGCTGAGAGCATCTCTGCTGGACTCCTGCTCGGATGTGAACACTCTGACCTGGTTTGAGCTGTTTTCTTCTGGGGGGTCGGGGGTGGGGTGTGTGTGTGTGTGTGTGTGTGGGGGATGTGTGTGTGTGTGTGTGGGGGGGGGGGGGGGGGGGGGGGGGGGGGTCGGAACAGACAGCACTGAGTCACAAAGCAAAGTCAACTTCCTGCTCCGGCTGAAGAATGCTCTCTTTGTGGAGGTGGAGGTGCTGCTTCAGGACCGGTCTGTTTAGACTCTCATTAGAGGATGGCGTGACACGAGGACACGACCCGATTCAGGCACTGTCAACACGCCGCATGTCCACAGTAAACAGGAACAGTAACAATACCACGCTGTGTGCGCTTCATTTAACAATTAGTGCTTCAGCAGTAAACAACATATTGTCTGTGCGAGCCTCGTTTTTCACATGTGAGCTCATGTTAAACTGTTTCTGGTTCAGATGAGACGGGAAGAAGACGAGGACGACGCTCGACATGTCGCCGTGCCAACAGGTCTCAGAGTTCAGTCTCAGCTTCAGACTTTTAAAGATCTTTGTACCAAGAAATTTAAAAAGTTCAACAGGAAGCTTTAAAATAAAAGTTTTCAGGCTGAAATGAAAACGTTGAGTTTTATCGTTCTCCAGATGATAGATGGATCGAGCAACACACGAAGCAGATCAGGGACCAAACCAACCAAAACTCAGAGACTCGTCCCAAGCATCAACATCGTTTACCTGCTCATGTATTTACAGGCCACTGTTTACAATCACCAGTGTACAAACAAACAGGACGTCCTGTTAAACCAGTCACATGGTCACAGGCTCTGGGTTTGAGACCATTTTGATTGTGGAAGCAATTTAAATAAAACTGAACTGAATTGAATTGATAACAAAACCTGCACCAAAGGTTCCCACGGCAACACTGCCAGCTGTGTGCAGGTGAGAAAGTAGGCGGGGTTTGAACATCCCTCAGATCTGAGGTCAGCACCATGAATGTCTTCAGGAGAGACTGAAGTGGTCTGGACCTCCTGTAGTCTGTGCTCAGAGTCCAGTTCAGCACAGATTTATCTGTTCCATCGCTGACCTGCTGCCTCCTTTCTGCTGAGGGACATCCAGAGGGACGTCCTCAGTCCTCAGTGCGGCAGCTATGTGTCTCAGAGTTTTGTTTCCTCTTCTCTGACCTGTTCCAGCAGCAGGTCGCTCACTAACCACATCACTTTTATTTTAATGCCCACACGTCACATCTACACCTCTGCCAGAAAACACATCCATCCCTCCATCCCTCCATCATCCATCCCTCCATCCCTCCATCCATCCATCCCTCCATCATCCCTCCATCCATCCATCCATCCCTCCCTCATCATCCCTCCATCCCTCCATCCCTCCATCATCCATCCATCCATCATCCCTCCATCCATCCATCCATCCCTCTCTCATCATCCCTCCATCCCTCCATCATCCATCCATCCATCATCCCTCCATCCATCCATCCATCCCTCTCTCATCATCCCTCCATCCATCCATCATCCATCATCCCTCCATCCATCCATCCATCCCTCTCTCATCATCCCTCCATCCATCCATCATCCATCCATCCATCCATCCATCCATCCATCCATCCTTCCATCCATCTGTCATGGATGCCAGAGAACAGCCTATAGAAACAGAGGTGTCTCTGTGGTCTGTAGCTGGAGTCTGAGCAGCTCCACTGACCAATCACAGCTCGCCCTCAGCCTGTAAACATGAGTCACAGGGACAAGCAGCTAATCTGTCAAGCTGCCAGGTGAGACTCTGCCAGGTGAAGGGATCAGGTTGTCAGGTAGAGATAGTGTTTTCTGTGTGTGTGTGTGTGTGTGTGTGTGTGTGTGTGTGTGTGTGTCATCAGCGAAACTCCTGTTGTTTATGCAGCTCATTCTAAAATAAGAGATGAAAGAGTCCAGAGACTGATGCAGACCGATCCAGTCTGATCCGGACCGATCCGGACCGATCCGGACCGATCCAGACAGATCCAGTCTGATCTGGACAGTGGCAGGAAAAGAATCACTCAAAGTTTTTATTTGTTTTTGTTTTTTTTTTTACACAGACTCAGGAAACAATTTTTGAATTAAAATCAGCTCCTCAGTCAGGAACAACCTACAGCCGATCACCACCGCCTGCTGAGGCATCAGGAAAAACTGCACCTGTGGAGCACCGGAGTTAACTGGTTCACCATGTCAGGTATGTTTCTCTTTCTCTGTCACAGTCGACTTTATCTGTAACAGAAACTCAAACAATTCGAATCGTGTATTTTTACCTTTGTAAATAAATTTCTCCTCAGTAGAGGCCTGAGCTGAACCGTCACATCAAACCAGGAAAGCCGTCTTTTTGTCTCAGTGTGAATTTGTTGGACGGGTCTTTGCCTCTTTGTGTTGTTCCTGACTTCAGCTTTGTGTCCTGTGCTCATTGTGTTAAGTGTAATTAAAAATAATGGCAGTTAGTCGTCTTTAATCTAAAGTGTAACCTGACGTGCTTCATTAATCTTCAGGACGACGCCTCCCTGCTCCTCCTCCCATTTCCCTCCACTTAACCCTCGTTAACTCCTTAACGAGGGTTAAGTGAGTGCTCGTTAGCACCATGTGAAAGGATCTTTCTGTTATGGTTTCCTCTGAGGGATCAGACCTGGGTCCCACTCTCTGACCCTGCTGTCTCTGGGCGGACAAATCAGAGACAGTAATGACGGAACCGAGGGTCTCGACTCGCGGACACGCAGACAGTAAACAGAGGAATCCTGCTGCCAGATTTCTCAGCAGTTAATCTGAGTGGTCACGGGCCTGCTGGCACCAGCTGAGCCTCAGAGCCTCTGATCCTGAATCCATTAGTGTCCATGACTGAGACACTAATACCTGTCCCAAACCACAATCCTGTTCTTGGACTGCCTGGTTATTTACTCTGCTCAGCCTCCTCGTGTGTTTCCATCCGGCTGTTTTTTGCCCGTCGTGGCTTCAAAGGTTGAGGATTTAATCTGCTCTCTTTACTTCAGACCTTCATTAACTACATGACACAATCATGAACCAGGACCGGGACCGGCTCTGTGCCACAGTGGTACCATCTTTTGACAGTGACGCCTGAATGCATCACATTTTCTCTGAGTCCAAACTCAGCAGCAAAGAATAAAAAAGCCAAAGTGATGATGCTCGGGACCAGCCAGACCTCACCTGTCTGTCAGACCCTTTCAGTGTCGGGGACAGGTTCAGAGACGGTGCTGTCCACGTGTTTGTTGCACGTGTTCTCGACCATTTGTGCACAGTTCAGATCAGCTGGTGGATTTTCAGTGTCCTGTGGGAACGGTGGGACTGGATGGACTTTGCAACTGATGAGCTGCTGTTAGACCGAGTCTCAGTCACTGTTCACTGAGAACAGCTCTATCATGGACTGACCAGCCGAGACCAGCCGAGACTGTCCTCTAATCTGAATGCTGGCCCTCTAACATCGTCCACTTCCTGTTTGTATCATGTTCTATATGCTGCATGTCCTTCTCCTCCTCTCCTCCATTCCCACCTGTCCCATCCTCTTCCTCTTCCTTCTTTCACCCAGGACACACACACACACACAGTCAGACAGTCAGACAGACAGACAGTCAGTCAGTCAGTCAGACAGACAGACAGTCAGACAGACAGTCAGACAGACAGACAGACAGACAGTCAGACAGACAGACAGTCAGACAGACAGACAGTCAGACAGTCAGACAGACAGCTCCAGCTCAGACAACCTGACCTGCTCAGACCTGAAGCTTCATCATCTCATCTCCTCCTCTAACACTCGCATCATCCCACTGGAAACCATCACCTCTGATCTGAACCATGACCACAGTCACATAACATCACAGCTCATGATCACAGGTGTTCAGCACCGTTGTTGTGCAGGAACCTGTGTGTTGGATAATCTGCAGTGAAACCAGAGTTCCCAAACACAGAGTGCTGGATTACAGGCACAACACGGCTCTTACATAAAGGCCGGCCTGCGTCCCAGCGTGTGTTGTTGTTTGGATGGAGGTGTAAATACTACTGCTCATTGTTACTATTCCAAACGTAATGTTCCTGATGGCGAGGCAGTAGGTGAGCCGATAAGCAGATTGGCAGTAGTAGCTGGTTTCAGCAAACGGAGGTGGAGTGTACCAAGATAGTAGACAGCTTTAGCGGGATTGAACAGGAGCTTTCCAAAAGACATTCTGGCCTAAAGCTCCGTGTTAAGAAGGGATAAACCCACTGTGGAAAACACCGGCCACCGCGTTACATTGCTGACATGCAGCGCCACGCTCGAGACAGGAAACGCAGCAAAGGTCAACACGCTGCATGTTTCGCTCCGCAGCTGCTCGACTCATCGGACGGGACTCAGATCTCTGGACCTCAGAAACAGTAGAAGCATCTGTCTGCATCGCCTGCAGCTCTGAAAACAGAAACCTGCTCAGACACCTGTAGGACGTCCTAGACAGATGTCCTGCTCCGCAGACACCTGCAGGACCTCCTGGACAGATGTCCTGCTCCGCAGACACCTGCAGGACGTCCTGGACAGACTCACCTCTCAGTCTGCTGCTGTTCTGATGCTGAGAATCAGCCTGGGAGCTGCTTCCTGCTGCTGGAGTCACAGGAGTGTTTGGCAGGGTTTGGGGTTCCATGTTGTTTCATACCTGCAGTGGTTACACGGTAGCAGAAAGGTGTGTTGTCCTTGGTGCTGTGCGTTCTGTGTTAGACAAACGTTAAATTTACGTTCCGCCTGTAGCCTCCTCCTTCCTGCCTTTGCTTGGTGCTTTATCTCCACCTGCACTCAGTGGAATGACACTGTTGGTAGGGCTGTGTTGTGTTGTGTTGTGTGTGTTGCGTCACCACTGTGTACGACAGCGAGCATGTGCATCCTCGTGTTTGTGCACGAGGCAAAGCGAAACTCAAAACCCTGATACATCTGCTGCGAACAGCTCTGAAACAACAATTCTGATGTGGAGGTGGAGAGCTGTAGTTCTGGGTCGCACTGGTTGTGTATATTTGTTACCTGTGTTGTGTTTGAGGACCTGACAGCCGTCTCTGTCCTGTCAGGCTCTGTGTCCAGGTTTTCAGACATCTGCCTCCAAACCCCCCCCCCCAATTGTAAGCTCTGGACTAAACACTCAATAACTGATTATCTGTGAGACTACAAACATCCCATAATACAACACTACAACACTCTCATTCACAGAGACAGTGTTGTATTACTCACCCCCCCCCCCTCCCGACGTCTGTCTTATGTTTAGGAGTTAATCAGGTCCAGAGTCTCCAGGTGAGGTATGGTGGTGGTGGTGCTTTGAAGGTTGGTGGAGGCTCTGGGAACCAGACTGTGGACACATGCACCCAGTTCAGGACGTGTGGACCTGAAACAGCTGCTTTTCAGAGCAGATGAACTGAAGAAGTATTCACATCCTTTTCTTCAATAAAGTACCAACACAGCAAAATAAAAACATTCTGTTACAAGTACAAACACTGCATGAAAATATGTTATTAGCTTTGGTCCCTCTGACTGATTCCATCAGCGTCAGCAGCATGTTCCTGCTGCAGCTGCTGTAGGCGGAGCCACAGGTTTATAAAGCAGGTCAATGTGAGGCGTCGCTCTGTGATTTATGGGGAAAGGAGGACGAAGAACTAAAGTTCTGGTTCTGATCTGTTTTCAGTGGTTGGACCTTTCCTTTGATCTTGATCATTAATTGAAATGAAACTGTGTCAGACGTTTGGAAGGAGAATCTGTGTGTGCTGGTGCTGTTCTCGTGTCAGATCTCCGAGACGAGGTTCTGACCTGAAACAGCGTCACTTTCCTGATCAGAACAAACCGCGTTCTCAGCTGATGCCGTGCTTCAGTCCTTGTGGGTCCGCGTAGACCAGAGACCCGCAGCAGTAAAATGGGACGTGACCCAATTAGACTAAGGAGAGTTTGGGCCCGACCCAGCTGGGGTCCCGGGATGGGTCTTAGTTCCTCAGAACTGAGCTGTAAAGACCTATAGCAGGAGTTAAGTCATGAGGTCTGTGGTCTGAGGAATCTGGACCCAGAAACTTTTCCTTCATGAAGTCTCTCTCTTAAGTCTTTTGTTGAGGCTGTTTCCACAGAGGTCCCAAATTTCCCCAAGGGACCTCCCAAAGGGATTAATAAAGTATATTCTATTCTATTCTAAGAGCAGGTCACCTTTGACCTTTCCCAGCCTCAGAGTATCAGTCAGGGTTCAGACAGTGCCAGGACTGTAGATGCAGTGTCAGTGGGGACACTCAGGGGACTGTCTTTTGAACACTTCTGTTGTGTGTAGAACTCTCTTGTGGACATTTGGACCTTTTCAGAGTCTTGTTTAGTTTGTAGTTCCTGTTTTATTTTGAAATCATGGCCCTTGTGGATCTTGTCTTGTTCTACTTCCTGTCTTTGTCTTATTTCCCGCCTTTGTGATTTTCTGCCCCGCCCTAATTGGTGTCACCTGTTTCCCATTACCTTGAGTGTATATATTGTCTGCGTCTCCCTTTGTTCTTTGTCAGTTCATTTTGTCTCTTGCTCTTGCCTCATGTCTTTCGCCTTGTCTCTTGTCCTCGTCATGGATTCCCTCATGTTCTGTGTTTGTTACTTTGTTTCCTGCTTGGTTTTCGCTCCTCATTCAGTCCTGTTTCCTCGCTGGAGTGATTTTACGTTTGCGTTTTGTATTTTCGTTTTTGTTTGTTTAGTTTTTCATGGATGATCCTTGTTTGAAACTCTGTAAGAATAAAAACTATTATTTTTCCTTGCGTCTGTGAGGTGGTGCGTTTGGGTCCTCGCTCAGGTTGTGACAGATTTTTCTGTCTCACTGTGGCTCGTCCTGCAGAGACGCGTCTCAAACAGCCCATTCAATGTACACAACAACAGAAGTGAACAAATCCAGTGAGAGATGATTCAGATGTTTGTGGAGTTTGTGCCTCAGTGTTTTGAAATGTTCTGCTGTCACAGCTCTGAACACGCCGCTGTTCTTTAAATGATTAGAATATATAACATGATATAAGTGATAATAATGAGTCAGGCTGTGAGCTTCCTGTTGCTGTGTTATCTGGAGGCCGTGAACAGAGATGAGCAGTGTGGAGACAAAAGACAAATAACTGGGCTGGTGTTGGTTTTTGTGAGCTGTGTCTCAGGACGTGAAAAACAAGAAAATAAAAAACATAAAAAAACAACATTCAGCAGACAAAGACTTTGGTTTTGACTGTGACTGGGACATTTCCAGTCTGAGCCCACTGCTGAGTCATAAAGGGTTTAAACAGAAAATGAAAAGCAGCAGAGATGAAGCAGAGAGCGGCAGCAGGTCTGGTCTGTGCTGTCACTCTGAAGGCTGCGCTTTAAACGATGCATGAAACCGCTGCTCAATAAAACCCAGCACAGCCTCCCTCTCTTTATGAGCCACTCAGAAGTGTGGCTCATAAAGAGAGCGGGTTTATAGAGCAGAGCTTGTTCCAGTTCTCGGTACAACAGGACAACACGTATGAAGCTGGTCCTTATTCCCGGCAGATCAGAGGACAGTGCCTAGCTCAAAGGCAGCTGCCTTCACCTGGTTGGACCCTGCAGCGGTTCTCCGAGCTCCCACAGCTGTTTTCCGGCGTTTTAACTGCTGGTGTTCAGAGGATCGCAGCGTCCGCTCAGCAGTTACACTGTGTTTCATCTCTTCTTTTAATCAGTTGACTAAAAGGATTAAAAAACTAAAGTCTCTTCCGGAGTCTTCATCACATTCTGTTCTCTGGAGATTTGAGGTGAAAACGTCGGATGCTGGAGGAAATGACCTCATCAGTGTTCACAGAAAGCAGGAGGTTGATTAACTGTTAGCATTATTAGCGAAGGCGCCACTGCTCATTTTCCTCCCTCACCCCGTCGTGAGCCCAGAGTCCCGGCTCTGAGAGAACCGGATCGGCTCCTGGTCCTCGTGGACCAGCTCTGAGTCCGCTGGGTTTGTGTGTTTCCATCCACCTACTGTTAGCTACAGCATGAATCGTGTGATGGGAGGAAACAGAGGACACTGACCCGTCCTCACATGAACACATCAGACCAACAGAACATCATGTCCTCCACCATGTCCTCCACCATCTGAACTTCGTCTGCAGCTCTCTGAGTCACTCAGCAGCAGAGGAGGAAAACAGACTTCACTCAGGTTTAATTGGGAACTGATGGACTGGTGGACTGGTGGACTGATGGACTGATGGACTGGTGGACTGATGGACTGGTGGACTGGTGGACTGCAGCTGACCCTATTGATCCTGTTTGGATCTTATTTTCTGTCTGATTTCTTTGGTTGAAATGAATAAAGTTTTATAAATAAAGTTTTTTATGAATCAGATCTGTTATGAACCCGCCCTCATTCCCGTTGTCATCTGAACCTCAAGCTCCGTGTCTCTGAGCACAGATGTCCAATGAGGACACAGACTGAAGAAGCGGAAGTAGATGTTGTGTACAGGAAGAGAGAGAAGCACAGGAACATGAATGAGACAGAGAACGTTTACATGAAGCTCAGAAACAGGAAACGCAGCTGTCTGCTTCCTTTGAAATAAAATGACAAGCCTAAACTCTGGGGTGTAAAGCTGAAACATCGGTACGATGACACCGTGCTTCAGGCTGATCGGACGCTCGTGGTGTTACAGAGTGTGGTGAGGCTCTCTGAGTTAAACAGGAGGGTTTAGATGCACATAAACAAACTGAAATCTGTTGTTCTGCATAAATAAACCATTATTAAGAAGCTGTAAATCTACAAAAAGGCATCAGAAATCCTTTAATGACATGAAATATCCCTTAATTACAGCAACAAATCCTCTAATTACTGGGGCCGTGGTGGGAAAACCCAAGGATAAAAACCTTGCTGCATGCCATGTTGGATGAATAAGTCATGTGGATAAAAGTTTGGGACCTTTCAGGGAGCAGACCTGGGCTTTCTGCAGCAACACTGGTAAATTCGTCTCTGCGGTGCCGGTGGGTCGTGGCCGGTCTGTCCCCGCCGGAGTCCTCGTGCTGCTCCGAGGTGTCAGCTCTGCTGGCAGCTTTCCATTATTTACGTGGCCGCGGAGAATGTGACACAGATTCCCAGAACGCGGTGTTCTGGGCGAACTGAACCCCCCGTCCTCACCGCAGCTGCGAAGGGGCGGAGCACAGACCCAAACAAATCCAGCCTTTGTCCTGGGGCAGAGCACGGAGGGGAGGATTACCGGGACCAGGCACCTGTTGTTGTTCAGAGGCAGATACGGTGTCAGTGCAGGGATCTGTCAATGATCATTCGCCTCGTCACACAGATCGAGATGGAGGCTGTGAGGGAGTGTGGAGGTTCAGACAGGAGGCTGAAAGTCCTGAAGATAAGAAAATGGGAGAATGAGGGGCGTAACTGTTGGAGGAGGTGAACACATGAACTATGCATAAGGTTATTTGTGCATTTTGGTGTCAGAGTCTGAAGGTTCACAGAGGAACGACTTCATCTAAACCAGTTTTCTAACACTCTGAAGCGACGCTGTCCTCAGCACGGCCTCTGAAGCCGCCTCAGTCCATCATCAGAGAACAAGATGCGCAGCCTTTATTTTGAAATGTCCTCATGCTGTTTGGTTTTCAGATGTAAAAGATCTCATTCCAGTTTGTTCGTGATGAAGAAGAATCTTTTTCGTCCCGTTGACACCGACTCCGACGGCCTGTTATTGTTGGAGCTTTGATCTCGAGCTCTGCCACCAGCTGAATGTTTGGACGGTGGCAGCTCGTTAATCTGAGCGCGGCGTGATGGTGGTGCTGAGGAAACCAGAGGCCTGACAGCAGCTGGATTTATGGATCAGATAGACCTCAAGTGTGAGGGAACCATGATCAGGTGACGCTGCAGGCCTCAGGATTCATTACATGCTAGCGTGACACACAATCACAATCAAATTGCATTGTGGGTAATGTGGCACCCGGTTTTGACAAGGAAGAAGAGAGAAAGACTGTCTGTCCACCCGGAGTCTGACAGTGTCACAGGACGGTGGTTACCACGGTAACAGCAGCAGTTAGTGAGTGACCCGTCCATCCTGTTGAAGGTTAAACGGGTCGGAGCGACGCAAAACAGCAGATATACACATTTTTATTTGTGTCGGATGCAAATGTTGCAACAACAAGACTTCACCTGAGACAGAGGACAGGAAGTGAGAGAAACATCTTTCTGCTCATGTTCATCAGCAACTCTGTGACTTGCCATTAAACTCCAAACGTCCTGACCTGCATATGACACATCATGAGTCTGCACGAGGACCAGTGTTATACACTGTGATGGAGAGTTAGTGTGATCATAATGTGCTGATTGTTCCCTAATGTTCAGCTCAGTGTGGAGGAGGGAGGAGGAGGAGGAGGAGGGAGGAGGAGGGGGAGGGGAGGAGGATGGAGGAGGAGGAGGGGGAGGAGAAGGAGGAGGAGGGGGAGGAGGGGAAGGAGGATGGGGATGGGGTGGGGGGGAGGAGGAGGGGGATGGGGAGGAGGAGGGAGGAGAAGGAGGAGGAGGGGGAGGAGGAGGGGGAAGAGAAGTAGAAGGAGGAGGAAGAGGAGGAGGAAGAGGAGGAGGAGGAAGAGGAGGAGGAGGGCTGATATCGACCTGATGTCGTCCCACAATGCAATGCACTGTGTTGGCCCATTAAATTCATGTGAGCACACATTCACACATTCCTGGAACATGAAGGCGAAGCTCGCCGTGCCCGTGGTCTCAGTCTGCTTCAGACTCATGGACTCGTGGGTCAGATTTCATCATCTGGACCTGAAACAACACGCCAACAACACGGAGCTATTTCCAGTCAGACGGTGTTATCTCTGCCCGACAGGCAGGTTCATGTGTGACGAGGTTCTCGCTGAAGCTTCTGTAAACACTCTGTCAGCCCTGATCGGTGGATCAGGTGGAATGTAAACCTGTGAAACTGTGTCAGAGGCTGAAGGTGGAGGTCTGACCTGACTGCAGTGGCCTGTACAGCAGAGGTGTCCAAACTGTCCCACAGAGGGACAGTGTGGCTGCAGGTTTTTCTTCCAACCAATGAAGAGCACGCAGTTTGACCAATCAGCCGTCTGCAGACTGAGATCAGTTGATTAAATGAGTCCAGTCTGGTGTGCTGCTGCTTGGTGGGAACAAAAGCCTGCAGCCACACTGTCCCTCTGAGGGACAGTTTGGACACCTCTGCTGTAAAGCATGCAGGGCAAAAGCTGTTTCACAAGCAGAAGAAGCCAAAACATGTCCTGAAATCCAAAACCTGAGACGAGATGCGATGATAAGTTTCTATTTTCAGCTGCTGTGCAGTCAGAGCTGCAGCTTTCCCAGCAGCTTATCAGAGCTGATCCATGGCTCAGTGACAGGCAGCTGGAGATGAGGGTGAAAGAAAAACATCTGAGCATCAGAGGGGTTTACCCAGACCAGGGCATTAACCAGAGCTCCCATTCAGCCGAGCCGAGTCTGTTTTCACTTTAACTTTAGATCCGACTGTTCTCGGCTCATTAGGGCAAAGAAACCAACAGAAAACCAGACGTTCCTGGTAAACAAAGTTTTTATTTTGAAGGCACTTTCAAGACCACCACCCCACCCCCCCACCCACCCGGCTGGAGATACCCCCCAGACTGAACATACCCCCTGCTGAGCCAAAGACACCCGCCGCTGAGCCGAGGTTACCTGTGTTGGCAGAGGACAGGCTGACCGAGCTTCCTAACCAGCTGATGAAGCAGAGGGTGGGAAACTCCAGGTCTGGAATTTATTGTTGTTGTTGTTGTTGTTTATTGGTAGATGCATAGATGATGTAGCACACATCCAACATACAAACAGAGGAAGTTTTCCAGATACAGTCAGAATCAGGAGCAAACGCTTTCCAGGTGAGGCTGTAGGTGGGGGATAAGTGTTGTTGTAGACAGGTATGGAAGGTATGGACAAGTGGACAGGACAGAGAAGACAGGCCTGTGACAGGCCACAGCTGCACAGCTGCTGGTTGTCCCCGGCGTGGACATGGAGCAGTGCGTTTTTTTGGTGAGTTTAATGATGAATCATGAGCTGAACAAAAAGTTTTTCCTCAGAATCTGATCACACTTAAAAAAATAAAAAAAATCCAATAGAATCATTTTTATTTTTAGAGACGGATGTTTGCTTTGTTTTACTGTGTCCTCTGAGTCCATGTCTCTGCAACATGTCTGCACATGCTGTTAACTCACATCCACATTCCTCAAAGGATTAAGTGTGTGAGTGTGTTTGTGTGTGTATGGGGGCTGTGTGTGTGTCGGGGGGTGCATGTGTTTGTGTTGTTGTTTTTTTGAAAGTACACAGGCACATGTTCCAGCAGTCACACTTGGTTGGATTCATTCATAATCTACACACACACACACACACAGAGTTAAGTGCTGGCAGCTGTGTGTCCTCTGACTGCCCGTCCTGCTCTCAGTCCTCTGCAGGTCTGATACAGGCTCAATGCAGCGTGAAACTGAAAGATCACAAAGAACCAGCTCCGGCCCAAAGCTTCAGCTCTGACCTTTGACCCAAAGCTTCAGCTCTGACCTTGGAGCTCCGCTGGCAGAGGAGCTGAGAGCAGTAAGACTGCGTCGCAGCTCTTCGAGGAACAGTCCCGTGTTTGTGTGGTCTCCTCAGGAGAAACGTCCTGGTGGATTCAGTCAGAGGGGCTTCCCTGCCTGTCTGCCCAATTAAACCTGTTTACATCCATAAAACACGGATCAGCTCTGCTCTGCCAACCAGGCCTCAGTTATATTCAATTCAATTCAATTCAATTCAATTTTATTTATATAGCGCCTTCCACAATCAAAATTGTCTCAAAGCGCTTTACAGAGACCCAGAGTCTGACCCCAGAGCAAGCACTTAAGGCCACAGTGGCAAGGAAAACTCCCTTTTAACAGGAAGAAACCTCGAGCAGAACCTGGCTCAGATGGGGGACCCTCCTGCCGATGGCCGGGCTGGGTGAAAGGAGGAAAAGGAGGAAGATAGGACAGCTAGGAATGGAGGAGAGGGGGAGAAAGACATGCAGCATAATACAGACAATGTGGGTCAGCATTTACATTACAGTTAGTGAACAGTTATTGGATAATGTGTGCTCAGCAGATTAGAATTATGAAACAGAGCACGGAGGCAAAAAGCTGTCATGACTGGTAATTATTTACATTACAGTTTGCAAAGAATATTAATCAAATATTTATCTGTAGCAGAACGGAACATTAAACATGTTATACAAGTCTTCCATGTAGGCGCCAGATGTTGAGAAACTGTCCTGATCCCCTGAAACCTCAGACTCACCAGGAACAGCCAGAACCTCACAGCTCTGTCAGGACGGTTGCAGGTGTTATAATATTGTTTGTGTTTCCTGAAATCTTTCAGCTCCTCCGTCTGTTTGAAGCTCGGACCGTTGACCAGAGGCTGCAAAACAAATGTTTCCTGTGAGAGAGAGACCGACACCAACAGCAACGGCTGATCAATTAGTTTGATCAGTTAACAAGTCGCTGCAGAGGAGGAGAGCTACGATACCAGTCACGATAAGAAGGAGAACTGCTGAGTCATGGAAACTGAAAACATTTGTTTACGTTTGAGAGACAAATGAAATAGTAAATAAAGTCTGATTCCACTTCCTGCTCTGACGGTGACACATCTCTGCAGAACTTCTGCTACTCTCCACTTCACCTCCACTTCTCCTCCACTTCACCTCCACTTCTCCTCCACTTCTCCTCCACTTCACCTCCACTTCTCCTCCACTTCTCCTCCACTTCACCTCCACTTCACCTCCACCTGGATCAGGACTAAGACTGCGGTGAGACTGACTCCATCACAGATGTCTCCTGTCTCCAGCGTAGGAGGCATTTCAGGAACAAACCTCCTGCAGAGATTTCCACAGTCTCATTGTTAGGACCACGGGTGAGGTTCTGGTTCTGGTTCAGGTTGAGCGGGTCTGCACCGAGCTTCACCCCCGGAGCCAGAGCTTCTCATCCCACCGAGGGGTTTTTAACTGTTCTTCCAGGAAACTCAGTGTTGATTCAGTCATAACACTGTTAGAAACTTTTATGGCCTCTTGGCCACAAACGCAGAGAATGTGAACAGCTGATGACAATTATGGAATTTAATTTGGTTTCTGATGTTACAAAACAGCTGTTATGTAACTGAACGACCAACATCCTCAGACCCAGAGAGAGGAATGAGACACAAACTCAGCTCTGACTCTCGTGGTTTCCTGACAACTTTCCTTTCATGTTCACTTTTCATTATTTAACATTTATGACTTGTCACTGTGAAGCCAAACGAACACGTTGAATTAATTATCCAAATGTCTGCAAAAGCTCTTTTAGGAAATTTTTAAAAATGTGCACTTTTAAAGTCAATGTTTCCCAGAAGGTCGAATCAGACGAATCTCAGAGATCAAGCAAGAAAAGAACAGGAAACAGTTTCCTGGTCTGAAGCGACACCTTTTACTTTACCCCGCCAACAGCAGGGCAAGCCCCAAGGGAAGGAAGCAGGAAACACAGCATGTTTGGTGTGTGAGTGAAAAATCAGTGAATCGATTATTGAATAGTCAGGAATCAATGGATGGAGCCTTCCTCCTACTCACACAGATTGTGTTGTTTGTGAAGCGGGTGGAGCGATGTGTGCGTGCTGACACACCTGCAGCTGTAGCTACTGCTTTATTCATCCATCTGCTGATGTCACCGTTTGAATTCGCTGTTACTGATCAGCTGGTGACGAGTCTGAAACAAACTTTAAATATTTCAAATGTCACTGACCTGAAAAGTCTTCACTTTTCATTTTTATTGAGCAGCAGTGAACAGCGAGTCGATGAGGAGCCTCTCAGGGACCCGTCTCAGGGACCCGTCTCAGGGACCCG
Organism: Toxotes jaculatrix; assembly: GCF_017976425.1. Classification (NCBI taxonomy): domain Eukaryota; kingdom Metazoa; phylum Chordata; class Actinopteri; family Toxotidae; genus Toxotes; species Toxotes jaculatrix. Next base: position 32,704,056 of record NC_054394.1, on the reverse strand, counting down.
TCTCAGGGACCCGTCCTGTTGTCTACAGGAGCTGCTGACGTTTTCTAACAGTTTGCTGTTGATCCAACTCTTATGGTTGAAGACGCTCAGTCGTCCTGCTGAAACCTGAACGCGTGTGTGGTTCATCACTGGATGAGGAGGAACTAAACGGATCAGTTAGCACCAACAGCTGAAACACTGGCTGCTGACGTGGTGAATGCTTCACCGGTGGGAGGAGAGGAGCCGACACCGGGCCGCCGCTGTTCCCGTCCGGCTCCATCAGCGACTGTTGGTCAAGTGTGAGTTCAGCATCACCTGCTGTGTGGATCTCAGACATCAGCAGGTCCAGGGTCAGTCTCAGAGTTTGGGTTGGACGGAGCTCCTTCCTGAGGAAACGCTGAGATCTGAGCATTGTTCCTTCGACTCTCTTGGGTCTTATTTTTCCTTCCTGCAGGCTTACTGGATGTGTTGGAGATCAGGCAGGGCATGATGGGATACCAGGCTTTGATAGACCAGATGAGATGTTGAGCTGGACTGAGAGGAGGATGGAACAGACGGACGATGGGCTGTGATCTGCAGTGATTCTGGTGACAATCAGCAAAAATATCTGCAGACTTTTCACCTCCACTTTACTGTGGTGAGATAATGATGTTGTAATGGCGACTTCTTGCACGTACATATTTTTGCATGTGCATGTTTTTCCATGACTCACAAAAGAAAATGATATAAATGGATGATTAACATAAAAATATCTTTTAAATATTTAAAACTTTAAAAAAATAATCTGTTTATTTTACGGAGGAGCGGAGGAGTGGACAGATTTACAGTCCTGCCCGACCCTCAGCTTCAGACCACATCAGTCCACTGAGCAGCGGCGTGGAGCTGCTGATGAATGTGAGTCAGGACGTATTTATACTTTACACTGACTTTAAACGTCTTCACGGAAGAAAATGAACATCACACACATCCATTGGTTTTATATGAAATAACTGAAACAATAGTGGTCTGCTTCGCTTCCAGAGACGTAGCCCACTGCGTCCACAAGAGGGCGGTAAATGACAAAGTGAATACAAACAGCACTGAAAAGTGGGAGTGAAATCAGCTTTGACCCTGAGCTCCGTGTCTCCGTGTCTCTGTGTCTCCATGCTTCCTCCTCTGTGATATTTCTGTTCTCACCGTTTATCCACACAAAGCACCTGTCCTTTAACTACCACCTTTTTTATTTTATTTGACAGTGACCCACCTGTGGTGAAAATGTAAAACACGCAGTGACAAAATATTCATCCACCACCTGAGACGTTCACTCTCGTCTCTCCACATTTTCTCTGTCTGTCGTTTCCATTACCTGAGGAAACAAATGTGCCGTTAATCTGCAGCCTCCTCCTGTCAGGACAGGAGGAGGACAGGAGGACAGGAGGAGGACAGGAGGAGGACAGGAGGCGGACAGCAGGAGGACAGGAGGCAGACAGCAGGAGGACAGGAGGAGGACAGGAGGCGGACAGCAGGAGGACAGGAGGAGGACAGCAGGAGGACAGGAGGAGGACAGGAGGAGGACAGCAGGAGGACAGGAGGAGGACAGGAGGCGGACAGCAGGAGGACAGCAGGAGGACAGCAGGAGGACAGCAGGAGGACAGGAGGAGGACAGCAGGAGGACAGGAGGAGCGCTCCCCCTCACACAGGAGCAGGACTTCAGTGTGGCGTCTGAAGGTCAAGTCCAGGGCAGGTTGACCCTGATCCGTCCTGCCCGCCTGGACTGCAGCGCTCTGTTTCATAGCTGCTTTGTCTCCACTAATGAAGGCTTCTTAATGAGGACAGTGTAGTTTGTGATGAGGGTCACCCACAGGCTGACAGCACAAAGACTCCCCTGATCACAGAGCCCTGCAGGGGGACAGCAGGTCCTGGATCGGTGAGAGGAGTTTTCCTGTGTGAGCGGACGCCGGATTCAGATTCAGATTCAGATTTCAGATTCAGAGAACTTTATTGTCATTCCTTCTACGTTCAGGTACGTGTTAGGAACGAGATTTCGTTGCACCGGCTCAGAAGATCGCAGTAGAAAAGTTACAGGAAAATAAGTTACCATAAAAATAAGGATAAGAATAACATTAAAAAAAGACACAAAGTATTTACAAATAACAAAGTAAGTATTTTCAGCGAGATTGTGCATAGTGGAGGTTGAGGACGGTAAGAATATACACATTTATATATACACAGATATGTCTATATCTTTCCAAATATATATATATATTTTTTTTTAATATATATTTATTTATATTTATATATACATACAGCCATTAAATATTAATAGTAATATTTATTATTATTGCTTTTGTTTTTTGTTTTTATAAGTATAAGTTCTAAGTATAAAAGTGTAAAAAAAAAAATAGCCATGGTTATGGTATACATGGTATACAGTATATATAGTATATTCGTGGATTTCTCTGTGAACGAGGATAAAACGTGTTCACGGCTCATGAACGGGAGCCGCCGAGCCGAGAGCTCGGCTTCAGAGCGTCTGTGACCATCTGAGACAACAGAGACTGATCACAGGTTTAACTTGGCCGTCAGACAGTTTAACAATCTGTTCCCTCAGTTTGTTCATCTGCCCACACACGTTTACCCCGGGGCCCTTCAGGCTGAAGTCCTCGATCCTTTCACATCTCCAGGGACCAGCTGAGTAAAAGTCTGTGGATTCATGACAGAAACAGTGTGTGGACAAAGACAGAAATGTGCAGACGCACTCTTCCGTCCATTTATAAAGCTGTGAGTTTTATGAATCTTAATCACACACACACACACAGGAGCCTCAACTCATCTGCTCCACCACCCGTTAGCCCTGTCACCGGGAAGAACAGAGAGGAAGAGGAAGTGCAGATGTACCGGCGAGCCATCACGGTGGTTACATCTCAGCCACATTAATAAAACACCAGGAGGACGATGTGAGTTCTGCTGTACCTGAGCAGGTTTCAGTGACCTCTGCCTGACCTGTAAAAGACAGAACCTCACAGCCCAGGACAACAAGACAACAAGACAAACAACGAGACGATTAAAGTCCCATAAAACCACAAGCAGCAGGTCGTTCAGGAGCACGACCGACGTTTTCTCCGTCGTTCTGCATGTAGAGTTCTGAGGGTGAAAATGTCCACATGTTGATCCTTAACAGGAAGCTTGAGGACTGAGTCCTGGAAGAACAGCAGAGTCCTACAGTTTTCTCTGTGCTGAGTGGAGACAACAGTTTTCAGACGGAGATATCTGCAGATTGTGGACGATCCTGGGATCTTTGGTGTCGGATCAGTCTTTTCTCCTGAATTAACTTATTAAAATCTGTTTTTTTCTCTCAATCAGGTCTGAGAAGTTTGAGACAGAATATGAGGCGAGAAAATACAGTGTTCATTTTCAACTAATGGTAAATAGATTTTTTTCCTCTGTGCTGTTCATTTGATAAAATCCTCAGGAATAAACTCAGAAAGGCGACGACCCCAGGCAGAGAGCAGCTGCTTCAGTCTGCTCCACTGGTCTCACTCAGCCTGAACATCAGACCCACTCAGTCTCACACAGAGAGCTGGACACATCTGTCCACTGCCTCTTCCTCTGAGACCTGCTGAGAGGTTTCACCAACTCTTCTTCAACTGGCATTTTATGCTGCAGACGCTGGTTAAACCGTAAACCAGTCCCACGACTTTCAGCGATGAAACTTGTGTTCAGCTTTTTGAATGATCGCTCTTCATTTTAAAGCTTCTTTCTCACAGTGTAATGGGATGTACTGCCCACACACACACACACACACACACACACACACACACACACACACACACACACACACACACACACACACACACACGCAGTTTCAGCTTCCTTATTCTTTCAGCATTCACACTGTGTGGCTCCTATCATCATCCTCATCATCATCATGTTTCCTCTGTAGAATCAAACTGAGCAGAATTAAACCTGTTCTGGTTCCTATAGGAACGCTCTGCTGCCCCCTGCCGGACACACTGCGGTTACACAGCTGTGTCACTGTGGGGGCTGCTCTCAGATCAGTTTGGATTTACAGAAGGCGGGGGGCGGGGTCATCTCCACTGACCAATAATGGCGGACCTGGAGCGTTACCGAGGAAACGGCGTACAGGACTGAGAGACCGAGGGAGGCAGCAGAAGCTAGGCTAACAAGCTAACGGACGAACAAGCCGGTTAGCGGACAAGTGAATCACCAGCGGCCGCTAAATATTTAAAATGATCTTTCCCGTTACAAATTAAACGTCGACGTCCGGTGACTGAGTCACAGCTCGCGGTCACCGCTTCACCGTTTGTCGGCGTTTGCTCGCTTGC
>NC_054394.1:32554752-32689752 GCF_017976425.1 Toxotes jaculatrix | reverse complement strand
CCGCCTCGTGCTCAGTCTGGAACAACCTGCAGTGATGTGTTGATTTGTGTGACTGTGGTTGTGTGAGTGCGACGTCCACGTCCTCCCTGGACAAACAGACCTTCTAACTCCGGCCCTTGTTGCTGTGTTGTCCTCCAGCAGAGCCCGGCAGTGCGTCCTCCGTTTCCTTGGGTCAGCGACTTCCTTTTCCGGCGTTCCCTCTGAGGGCCTCCCTGCCCCCCCTGGCCCTCCCCTCAGGCCCTGTCCAGGCCGCCGCTCCTCCCGCTGAGTACCACTCGGACTCTGCGGAATCTCTGGAGGAGATCCCGGTGGCGTTGGCCAAACTAGGCTCTTCGTCCTCTGCCGCTGCTGCTGGAGACGCCGCCGTGTCTTCACACAGAGCCGTCCCAGCGTTCCCCCTGCCCTCCCCCCAGCCCAGGACTAAGAGGAAGGTCTACTCCTCCCGAGCAAATAAGAGCGCAGCGGAGCTGGGCTTTGAGATGGCCTCCACCCAGCCGCCCACGGTGTTCGTCAGCCGGGCCAGCGGAGAGGCTGCCGAGTCCCCAGGGGAAGGCCTCGGTCTGGGCAGGAGGCAGAACGGCTCCAGGCCCGGCTCCAGAACTGGGTCCAGGCCCGGCTCCAGACCGGCGTCTCGGGCGTCGCTGGGCTCAGGTGCAGCCTCCTGGATGGAGCGATGACCTGAGCAGACGGAGACGATGGAATCTTTCTGCTTCACCTGTCCTCTCTGCAGCTGCTTTATTTAACCGCGTTTTATTTTGAAAAGCTTTTGTATCTGACTATTTATTGGTTTTGACAGTGACTCGACTTTTTACTTCTGAATGCCAAAGGTGAAATCCTGTCTGTGCACAACCGAACCTGATCTCCATGGTAACCCAGAGAGCAGGAGAGCAGCTTCTAGAGAGCTGATGTTTTGACATCACTTTCTGTCCTCACCCCCCCGCCCGCGACTGAAATCAAATAAACATCATTTATATCAAATATGTAAATCAGTAAATTAAACTGAATAATGAAATGATTTGATGTTTTTCATCAGTAAAACATTTTTATTTATTTATACATATTTTTTATTTCGAGAAGCTTTTTTACTGCATTTTTCAGAAACTTTGAATTCACCTTTCAGCCAATCAGAGACCTCCTGCTCCTCTTCCTGTCCGACAGTTGGCTGACACGCGACGTGCTCCGTACACTTCGATTTTCGTACGAGTTAAATGTCGATCGGTGAGTTTTTGGGAGGTGGGTGTTGGTGGACAGACCCAGGCTAACTGTTTCCCTGTGTTTCCAGTCTTTATGCTAAGCTAAGGTAACCAGCTGAGTGGACTCAGCCTGAACATGTGACTCAGAGAAGGATTCACTCACCTGAATGTTGAACAGGAAGTGTGCAAGCAGCAGGACGTTTCAGCCCAAGTCTCTGCAGAGATGCTCGTGCTGATCAGCTGATTTTTACCTGTTTAACAATAAATGAGGAAAACTCATGAGTTTCCTATAGTTTTATTTCCAAGGGCTGATCCTGATCCTGCAGGCTGAGCCGCACCTTAAATTAGTCTGATTCAGTTTTTTTGTTTTTGAAGCACATTAAACCGAATAAATCAGATTTATCATCAGTGATCAGGAGCAGGCTGGGCTTTTATTTTGACAGGCTGATAACATCTGAGAGTGTGTGTGTGTGTTGCTATACGTCATCATCCATCCATGATGTGAAGAGGGGTTGCCCCAGCAACAAGCCACGACAACATCATAACAGTGTCAATCAAAAAGGAGCGGCAATGAGAACTATGTGTGTGTGTGTGCATGTGTGTGCGTGTGTGTGTGTGCGTGCGTGTGTGTGTGTGTGCGTGTGTGTGCGTGTGTGTGCGTGCATGTGTGTGTGTGTGTGTGCGTGTGTGTGCGTGCATGTGTGTGTGTGTGTTTCCACAGAGCAGCTGAGCTGTTTGCAAGTCACAGACCTGAAATTCTGTAAAGATAGATCAGATGAGTCAGATCAGGATTTGCTGTGGGTTTATTCTGTCTCAGTGTCTCTCTCGCAGTGTCTCTGTCTCGGTGTCTCTGTGGGGTGCAGACCATCAGACTGGGACAGATGATGGAGACGAACCTGCAGCCTCTAACCCTCAGGTTCTGCTCAGAAAAAGCTGAATGATGTCTTTATGTACGAGTCCAGGCGAGGGACATTCTGTCCCACACTGACACTGAGAAACTCGTCCATGCATTTGTTACCACTGTAATTCCCTGTTATCAGGACGTCCAGCTAACTCTGTAAAAAGCCTCCAGCTGATCCAAAACGCTGCAGCCAGAGTACTGACTGGAATTAGCAACAGAGATCATATTACTCCTGTTTCAGCTTCTCTTCATTGGCTCCCTGTAAAATCCCTCAGGGGCCCTCAGGGGCCCTCAGGGGCCAGGTTCCTTCACCTGTCACAGAGCTGATAGCAACATGTTACCCCACAGACTGCTTCGTTCCCAGAGTCTCTGACAGTAGAATGTGAGGCCGAGCCTTCAGCGATCAGGCTCAGCTGTCAGTTATTATGTTATTGTTATGACTGAAGCTATGGTCAGTTACAGTTACAGTTACAGCCACAGACGTTGTGACAGCAGGGGACTCAGGGGACTCTGAACATTAGTTGACGGGGGACGTGTCCGTGTGCACACCTGTCCTCTCCCCTCAGACCCACTCTCACCTTTATTAAGCTGTTACAACCTGTCTTTACTTTCCTGTCCTCTCTCTCCTGTTGTCCTGTGCTTGTCTCTCTCTGTACCTGTCTGCAGGTGTCTCTGGCTGCTGCTCTGTGTGATGATACCTACCATGAAAAACTGTCCTGGCTTTAAACGTGTGATTCAGAACATGAGAACGCTGAGATCCTCCCACTCCCTGATCAGCTGCTCCCGGTGTGAGGCTGTGGCTATTTCCTGGAAACAGTGTGAACCAGAGCAGCAGCGCTCTGATGTCTTTGTCATGTGACTCTGTCTTCGCAGGTCCTGGTCCTCGGAGACCCCCCCACCCTTAACAACATGATGTCATCCTGAGACCCTCCCATACTGACAGCTGCTTCCTGTTGACACAACCACTGACATGAGGTCATTTCCTGCCGCTGAGACAAACACACACACATACACACACACACGGACCTGCTGTTCTTCTCTCTCATTGTTCTTCTCCTTCACTTCAGAGTGTGTTCGTGTGTTCATTCTGTCGTCATGGAGATGAGATGGGATTGTTGCACCTGTAAACACATACACAGCCGTGATGTCACAGTGTGCTGGAGGACACCTGTTCATCACTGCAGCAGGTGAGAAGTTAAACCACCTGAGGTCGGTGTTGGTGTGAAAGTTTGAGGAAACCGAAGCGTTTTCAGAACAACTTTCACAGGAACAGCTGCACCAGTGGACCCTGGGCTGGACCCTGGGCTGGACCATGGCCTGGACCCTGGCCTGGACCCTGGCCTGGACCCTGGCCTGGACCCTGGCCTGGACCCTGGCCTGGACCATGGACTGGACCCTGGGCTGGACCCTGGCCTGGACCCTGGCCTGGACCCTGGCCTGGACCCTGGGCTGGACCCTGGACTGGACCATGGACTGGACCATGGACTGGACCCTGGACTGGACCCTGGACTGGAGTCCCGCTCTCCTGGGTGTGAGTCCTTCTTCCAGCACTTCCTGTGTCTGAAGCTGCAGCATGGCAGCTAACAGCTGTATGAAGATCCAGGCTGAGGCCTGCTGGAAACTGAATCACATCACATCACTGTTTAATCTGAAGCTGTCGTCATGACAACAGAAACACAAACAGTGACAGTGTGTAACAGGAAGATGCCGGTGTTTAATCGCACAGTGTGTCTGTGCTGATCCCGATCCACAACCTTTGACCTCAGTGTTAGCTTAGGCTGCAGTGTCACAGTTACCGTGGTTACATCTGCCGGCATCTTAATCAGTAATCAGTAATCAGCTCATTGATTCTGATTTTACTTTCAGTTTCCATTGTTTGGTAAAATGATCCATTTCTCCTTCCAAACGTCCTCCGTCCAAACGAACGTCCACAGACGACTCGTCAAACAGACCTGTGTCTCAGAGCTAAAAGTCCACAGAGTCTGAATCTGAACCCTGCAGGGACCTGAGCCACGAGGACCGCGTGGACCACGTCTCCATCACACCAACAGAAAGACGAAGACGTCCTCTGTAGATCTGTGTGAGCTGCGTCCCTCAGCTCTAATGAATGACACACTGCGTGTGTCTGTGTTCATTCATAATTCTCTGTCACACAGTGATGGTGTTTTTACAGTGCTGTTCAGCTGGAACACTCACAGTGTGATCAATAACCTGATCGATCAGTGATCAGATGATTGGATGAACTTCTGGTCTCTTCTAACTGCCTCTGTCTGACTGTGGGTTTGTAGGGGGGGCAGTCCTTCTCTCCTCCTCCCTCTCACCCTCTGTTTTATTGCCCTCCCTTGCTGTTCGGCAGGATGTCGTCATGGCGACGGGGTAAACAGATGATAACAAGCCCTCAGACTTCACAGCTCATTTGAATGCTGCGACCGCTGAGGGCCAGAGGAGAGACAGAGGTGAAGAAGAAGGGACAGACAGAGGAGGACGGGGCACAGACAGGTAGGACACTGTGTTTTGGATTTTAGGAGACAGACAAAATGTCCAAAAACCAAAGTGTGTTGCAGATGTTTTCAGTGTGAGGAAAAGTTTCTGTCTCTGCTTTCCAGTAGCTGTTGTTGTTGTTGTTTACCTGCAGAAAGTGATGAATGTGCTGCAAAACATCAGCTCACCGCGCACACACACACACACACACACACACACACACACACACACACACACACACACGCACACACACAAAAGTACGAAGTATGAAGGAAGAACAAGTACATAAGATGACTCAGTCAGCAAGAGACAGCTTTAATGTGCAGCATGAGTCGGACGGTGTGGACAGTTAATCCATCAGTTTATCACCTACAGTTTGTGTCTGTGAGGGTTGAAGGTAACGTCACATTCTGCTTGTTGTTGTTCATTATTATTTTGTTTGTTGACTAATAAACAAATCCAGTAACTGTCTCAGCTTCATGTGGAGCTGAAAAACACTGAGACTCTGACACGTCCAGCGTTTCAGGGACGAGTAACTAACTGCACACGGGACGTCGCACTGTTCATCATCATGTGTTCATGTTTAATGATGTCAGTTTTCTGTGCTTCGCTGTTTGTGGGCTGTAAATGAGCTGAGAGACGCTGCACGTTGACACAAGGTGCAGACGCACACACACACACACGGTCTCAGCTTCCTGTTGCTGCGACTCAGCCTCGTGTTGCTGCGTCTCAGCCTCCTGCTGCTGCGTCTCAGCCTCCTGTTGCTGCGTCTCAGCCTCGTGTTGCTGCGTCTCAGCCTCGTGTTGCTGCGTCTCAGCCTCGTGTTGCTGCGACTCAGCCTCTTGCTGCTGCGTCTCAGCCTCCTGTTGCTGCGTCTCAGCCTCGTGTTGCTGCGTCTCAGCCTCGTGTTGCTGCGTCTCAGCCTCGTGTTGCTGCGACTCAGCCTCTTGCTGCTGCGTCTCAGCCTCTTGCTGCTGCGTCTCAGCCTCGTGTTGCTGCGTCTCAGCCTCCTGCTGCTGCGTCTCAGCCTCCTGTTGCTGCGTCTCAGCCTCGTGTTGCTGCGTCTCAGCCTCGTGTTGCTGCGTCTCAGCCTCGTGTTGCTGCGACTCAGCCTCTTGCTGCTGCGTCTCAGCCTCTTGCTGCTGCGTCTCAGCCTCGTGTTGCTGCGTCTCAGCCTCGTGTTGCTGCGTCTCAGCCTCTTGCTGCTGCGTCTCAGCCTCGTGTTGCTGCGTCTCAGCCTCGTGTTGCTGCGTCTCAGCCTCTTGCTGCTGCGTCTCAGCCTCGTGTTGCTGCGTCTCAGCCTCGTGTTGCTGCGTCTCAGCCTCGTGTTGCTGCGACTCAGCCTCTTGCTGCTGCGTCTCAGCTTCTTGCTGCTGCGTCTCAGCCTCGTGTTGCTGCGTCTCAGCCTCGTGTTGCTGCGTCTCAGCCTCTTGCTGCTGCGTCTCAGCCTCGTGTTGCTGCGTCTCAGCCTCGTGTTGCTGCGACTCAGCCTCTTGCTGCTGCGTCTCAGCCTTCTGCTTCTGCGTCTCAGCCTCGTGTTGCTGCGACTCAGCCTCCTGCTGCTGCGTCTCAGCTTCTTGCTGCTGCGTCTCAGCCTCGTGTTGCTGCGTCTCAGCCTCGTGTTGCTGCGTCTCAGCCTCTTGCTGCTGCGTCTCAGCTTCTTGCTGCTGCGTCTCAGCCTCGTGTTGCTGCGTCTCAGCCTCGTGTTGCTGCGTCTCAGCCTCTTGCTGCTGCGTCTCAGCCTCGTGTTGCTGCGTCTCAGCCTCGTGTTGCTGCGTCTCAGCCTCGTGTTGCTGCGACTCAGCCTCTTGCTGCTGCGTCTCAGCCTTCTGCTTCTGCGTCTCAGCCTCGTGTTGCTGCGACTCAGCCTCCTGCTGCTGCGTCTCAGCTTCTTGCTGCTGCGTCTCAGCCTCGTGTTGCTGCGTCTCAGCCTCGTGTTGCTGCGTCTCAGCCTCCTGTTGCTGCGTCTCAGCTTCTTGCTGCTGCGTCTCAGCCTCGTGTTGCTGCGTCTCAGCCTCGTGTTGCTGCGTCTCAGCCTCCTGTTGCTGCGTCTCAGCTTCTTGCTGCTGCGTCTCAGCCTCGTGTTGCTGCGTCTCAGCCTCTTGCTGCTGCGTCTCAGCTTCTTGCTGCTGCGTCTCAGCCTCGTGTTGCTGCGTCTCAGCCTCGTGTTGCTGCGTCTCAGCCTCTTGCTGCTGCGTCTCAGCTTCTTGCTGCTGCGTCTCAGCCTCGTGTTGCTGCGTCTCAGCCTCGTGTTGCTGCGTCTCAGCCTCTTGCTGCTGCGTCTCAGCTTCTTGCTGCTGCGTCTCAGCTTCTTGCTGCTGCGTCTCAGCCTCGTGTTGCTGCGTCTCAGCCTCGTGTTGCTGCTTCAGGTTTCCTTCTGCTCTGCTGCTGCTGCCTGGATGAGGTGCCGCCTTTCCCTCCCCATGATGCCGTTCATTTGGGGAGTTGGAAAGGTTCCTGGCCCAGCTCGGCGTGGTGCGATCACTCCCACCGGCTTGTTGTGACGCAGCCTCGCCTTTGCTTCCTGAACAGTTTCCTGTGTCAGCCGTCACCTGGATCCCTGCTTTCCTTGTATCGTTCCACTTCTCTGGCTCTCGTTACCTTGAAATCCTGCTCCATGCATTTGAAGGGCAGGTGAAGTTAGTTGTCTTGTGCACAAAGTGCTCAGCTGCTCAGGCTCAGCTGCTCAGGCTCAGATGATGATTTCTTCTGAGCACAGTATCCACTAACTGTTCTGGGATCGGAAATCTGTCCCTCTAACATCGTCCACTTCCTGTTTGTATCATGTTATATCATGTTTCTTTTCTGTTCTTGAGGGAAAAGTTGTGTCTGTAGATCATATTATTTTACAGAGCACAGTCTGAACCTGCTCTGTTTGGAAATCACTTTTGTTATGATTTGGTGAAAAAAATGAAAAAATAAAACTGAATCTCTCTGATTCACCAAACAGATTTCAGTAACATGGAAACTCAGATTCAGTTCTTCAGACCAGGGCGGTGAACACGACGCACTCGTCTGGTCTGAACTCCTGAGTTTTGTTTCAGCTCAGTCACGTGTTCCCTCCTCAGTGTGAGTCTGTGGAGTTGAGGATGTGATGAGCTGATTTCCTTCATCATCAGTTGTTTTTCTTCTGATTTGTGCTGCAGATTTTTCCATCATGGCAGAGAGCGCAGACACGGAGCAGCTCCTGGCGGCTTTCAAGAAGTTCGCCATTCACGGCGACACGAAGGCCACGGGGAAGGAGCTGAACGGGAAGAACTGGGCCAAACTGTGCAAAGACTGCAAGATCATTGACAGCAAGAATGTCACCAGCACTGACGTGGACATCGTCTTCTCCAAAGTCAAGTGAGTGTGCCAGTCCAGTCCAGTCCTCCACATCCTGTCCTCACCATTCTGTTTCATTTTATGATTGTTGGGGTTCTGGTCACTTTTTCTTTTACTGGACAGTTGGAATTGAATCTGTCTCTGTGTGGGTCAGTGTAGCTCCTCCTGGTGGTGATCATGTGACAGGTGATCATGTGACAGGTGTTGGTGATGTGAATATTTGTGTATGTGGAGTAAACTCCGCTCTGAGCAGGAGGATTCACGTGAACCTGCGTCCACAGCCACAGGAAGACGTCAGTCCACAAACAAAGCTTTGTTTTACGCCACTCAGCTTCGTCTCAGATCCTCAGATCTGAGTCTGATGCTGTTCAGTGGTGGAGGAAGGTTTCACATCATCAGTACTGTGATTTAAAAACTCTCCATGAGTAAAGTGTGGCTGGGACATTATTACACTGGCATTTTGTTCCTGGGTTACTGTCAGTGTGTTAATGTGTAAGCAGCATGTCACAGTGTATCCACCCTCCAGGACATTCCCAAACTTTCATATAAACTTCAGTCATAAAATAATGAGAGAATTCAGGTAAAATGAAGAAGCTGATCGATGTTTGGGAGATTTTCTGACACTGTTTCTCAGAGTAAGAATCCAGATTAGCTGCAGCTGTTTCACAGTGAAAGTCCAGGTGGATGTTTTCTGTGGACTCTGAACACTCGTCTGTGTGTCTCTGTGTGCAGACAGAAGACGTCTCGGGTCATCACGTACGAGGAGTTTCAGAGAGCTCTGCAGGAGTTGGCCCCAAAGAGGTTCAAAGGTCAAAGTAAAGAGGAAGCGCTGCAGTCCATCTTCAAACTGGTGGAGGGCAGAGAGCCCACCAACGTCGGAGTGACGGTGAGACAAGGGTTAGGGTCGGGGGACACGAACATGAGCTTAGACACAAACTGTCTTACAACTAATTAAAGTGCAAACAGTTTGACACCTGCAGAACAATGAGCTCATCACACAGACACAGGAAGATCCAGGGGGTCAAACAAAACCACTTTTCTACAACCACAAATAAAAAGTGAGTGCTGTTTCATCAGCGCACGAACTCTGCACGATGACCGTGTCGCACAGTAAAACTTCACGTGTGTGCTCTAAGTTTCCTTTTATCAGTTTGAAAATGAGCCTCATATCACACACATCACACTCCAGCCAAACACAAACCGTTTAGGAACACGGACACACATCGTTCTTATGGAGAACAGCAGCATTTATAGGGACAAAGCACATGAATCAACACGTCTGTAAATATCATGCAGCAAACACACAAACCCTGCAGCACTGAGCTGAGAGATGCAGCCAACACCCCACAGAGCCGACCACCTGACAACAGCCCAAGGACCTGGAACAGCAGCAACTTAGTTCAGTCATGATGATGATGATGACATGAATGCACCAATAATAAGATGAAGATTAAACGTCATCATGTGTGAATTTTCAGAAGCCTGACGCTGAGATGTCGCGTGGCGTTAAATGGTACGGTGTGTTGTTCAGGTTGGGAGCGTGGATCTGTCCCCTTCCTCAGCAGGACTCTGTCCACATACCTCCATTTAAAACACGTCTGTGATTATGAAGAGACCGTTGAAAAAGCAGGATGATGAGTCAGATCCCAGCTGACTATGGGCGAGAGGCGGGATTCACCCTCGACCGGTCGCCAATCAGTCAGGTGACACAAAGACACACATTCGCACACATTCACACCTAGGAGCGACAGAGTAGCCAGTTAACCTCATGTGCATGTTTTTGGGATTGTGGGAAGGAGCCGTGGAAAGCCCACGTCCTGACTCTGACTCTGAGCCTGAGTGTGAGCCTGACTCTGAGCCTGAGCCTGACTCTGAGCCTGAGCCTGAGTGTGAGCCTGAGTGTGAGCCTGACTCTGAGCCTGAGTCTGAGCCTGATTCTGAGCCTGACTCTGAGCCTGACCCTAGGCCTGAGTCTGAGCCTGACTCTGAGCCTGACTCTGAGCCTGAGCCTGAGTGTGAGCCTGACTCTGAGCCTGAGTCTGAGCCTGATTCTGAGCCTGACTCTGAGCCTGACCCTAGGCCTGAGTCTGAGCCTGACTCTGAGCCTGACTCTGAGCCTGACTCTCTCTGAATGCAGAGACTTTAGAGAGGACGTCACACTGGACTGGGAAAGCGAGGAGGACCTGTCCTCAGTCCACAGGAGATGACACATCAGACCGAGCTGAGCTGAGAGCAGATGAGGCGTCTTTCTGGAACATGCTCAGACACGATGGATGATACGGCTCAGCGTGACGTCTGCGTTGGCTCTCTGACTCTTTGTGTTTCCTTGTTCAGCTGCGGGAAACAAGTCCCGAGCTGCTCCTGAGACACACCTCCCACTCTGCTCTGATGGTTCAGGACTGACGCCGTCAGACATCATAGCCTCAGCCGATCACTGCTGCAACATCAGAGTTTTAGAGTCTGAGCTGAGAGGGGAGGAGGTCCAGTGAACAGCACGAGCGCGTGAGACTGTGGTCTGCTTTGGTTTATTTCCTGTCCTCTCTGTGTTTCCCTCAGAAAGTGGCAAAGATGGCGGCTGTGGACCGGCTGACCGACACGTCCCGCTACACCGGGTCGCACAAGGAGCGCTTCGACGAGAGCGGCAAGGGCAAAGGTCGGGAGGGCCGGGAGGAGATCGTGGAGAACACGGGCTATGTGGGAGCGTACAAGAACGCCGGGACGTACATCACCAAGATGAAGGCCGAGAAATAACAAGGAGAAGGCAGCGCCCACTGCTGGCAGCTGACAGGAAGTACAGTTCCTCTGCAGCACTTAGTCCGGATCAAGCCTTGAACTTTGAACCGTGTGTGTGTGAACGAGACACAGACTGACAGAGCTTCCTGTTCAGTTGTTACTACATCGTCCAGATCCAATCCCCAAACATCCGCCAAACATTCGTCAAACATTCGTCAAACATCCGTCAAACATTCGTCAAACATCCGTCAAACATCCGTCCCGTCAAACATCCGTCAAACATTCGTCAAACATCCTCAAACATTTGTCAAACACCCGTCAAACATCCTCAAACATCCGTCAAACATCGGTCAAACATCGGTCAAACATTGGTCAAACACCCGTCATACATCCGTCAAACATCCGTCAAACATTCGTCAAACATCCATCAGCCCACTGTTTCAGCTCTGAGGATAATTTGGAATTTTCCCTCATGTTTTCGATCTGCAGCATCTTTCTGGATTAAACTGAAACAGAATTTGCAGTTTCCTGAAACATTGGGATTTTGTTTTGCAGCCTTGTTCTTCTTCTGCAATATTTTTATCCTAATTTTAAACTTGTCTGCCTGAAGCTCTTTCTGTTTGGAGTTGATACAGGTCCAGAAACTGGGACTGGAAGTGACTTTACTGAATAAATAAAGAGCAGCGTTTTCTCTTCTCTTATCATTCTCCTGTCTGTTTCCTCTGCAGAGACTCGGTACCTTTCAGACCTGCAGCGTCTTCGAGCTCATTATCTCTGAAACATTCTCCCAGAACGCTGAATCGTTGATTTTGTGGGTTAGAAACTGAAACGTTCCATTTGAAGTGTCAGATAAATGATGGTGGTGACAGAGTCTGATGTCTCACTGACTCCATAGTGATGTATGTAATCCAGTCACTGGATGCTCGTCCCCTCAGGTGGACCGGACACCTTTCAGGGGTTAAGGCCACGAGACTTATGATTTGCAAGGACACATTTTTTTGGTCTGAGATTAAAATCCATGATGGGTCCTCAAGTTCAATCAGTTCAGTGATGTTTTCCCATGGTGTGCCACCACTCATTACTCTTCTTGTTGTTGTATAAAGTGCGGTGCTCTGACTTTATGCCAGATGTTACTAAAGTTCCTGCTGATTAAAGGTTTATTTCTTTTCTCAGCCTTGACTCTCCTGGTGCTCGTGGTTTTTTGGAATGGAATCATCTGAAAACTTGTTCTAATGTCAACATGACGACAGTCTGAGATAAATGTCTTGTTGTGTGAGCAGCACTGAGACATTCACCACGTCCACACACAGCTGAAGGTGTTCCATACCATCTCATTTATCAGCTGAAGTAGAACCCTGTTCATTGATCAGTGAACCTTCTTCTTCTCTGTGTGTTTCACTGCATCAGTCTTCCTGTGTTTTTTCATCATGTGCACTGAGGATCAGAGTAAAGTCTCACACCTGAAGTTACCTGTGTTTTAAAAAGACTAATCAGGAGCAGAAAGAAGGAGCATGGAGGAGAAAGCACAGCAGGAAGCAGAGGACGGTTGGAAGGCAGCGGGACGGAGACAAGAGTTGTGGACTGGACCGAGCAAAGGAAGCTGAGGGGTGTGTTTGTAGAAATGTTGAGGCTAAAAGAAAGTTAGTGTTAGCCAGCTAAGCCAGGCTGACAGCAGCTGGTGGTGGAGCTGATCTTTAACTCACTGGATGATCAGGTAGCACCATCTATTGGACAGACAGCAGAACTCCATCATCTGATGTGGAATTTCTGTGGCACTGACTGGGTTTCTGCCACAGTTGGACTGGTTCTGACTTCACTCACCAGGACACACTCAGGTATGGAAAGTTTTTTATTAATTCAAGAAAACAACACATTGTGTTTGTATTTGTTGTTTAGTTTGCTGATCTCTCCCCAGGCCGAGCGGCCGTAAGCTCTCAGAGAAGCTGTGAGGCTCTGTCCTCAGGTCAGTTCAGGAGGGAAGCTGCTGTCTGCTGGACCAGGGAGTCCACGCTGCTTTGAATTGGACAGAAAACCTCTTCTGTGACACCTGGCTCCTCAGTGTGACTGAGGTGTGCCACCTGTCTCTCCCTCTCTCTTCACCTTCAGATTCATTCATCTGTTCCTCCCTCTTCATGACACATCTAACTCCATCATGTCTGACGTTACTGACTCCAAAACCCACCCAGTCCCAGTACCTGACTCTGCCCGTATCTATCACCTTCAGCAGTTTCAGAAACCCTCTGAACCACCGTCGTTACCAAAGAGTGTCCATCTGCTGTTCATGAGGCTGATTAGTGCCGTAGCCCCTCCCTGTGTAAATACAGCTATAGTTTCAGAAGGACCCTCTTTAACATCAGGTTTTCATCGGCGAGGCACTGGCTCCCAGACTGAATCCGGTTTATCATGAACTCTGCTCAGCTGCTCTCTCTGCTTGTTGGTCTGTCTTTGCCTTCTGAAGAATCTCTGCTGGGGGTTTCATGAAGGGGAAAGAAGAAAGTAACCGCTGCTCACCTGAAGGTGTGAAACCTGGAGAAAACTGAGGGTTTACATAGCTGCCTCACTTTATCCTCCACCTGCAGCAGAGAGTGAAACACACCTTCACTGAGTCACTGTGTGAGCTGGAACTTATTTGACTTAATTTAATTGTCATGAAACATTATGTGTAAATTCCACAGCTGACACCAGCACACATCACACGCTGCAGCGAAACATCAGAACCACCCTCTGATCAAGATGCTCTGACCCACATTCACACAGCTGCCGACCAGGACTCATTTAGCCAGTCTCCACAGTCTGGTGAGGTTCTGTCTGATCCACGGTCAGCTGATCTGCAGGATAATCAGAAATCTCCTCACTATGAAGAAATCCCGTTAAATCTGATTGTTTTTACCAGAGGTTTGGTCCATATCAGAGGAGACACGAGGAGTTAACAGAGAACACAGCCAATCAAACATCAGCACAGCAACAGGTAGTCGGCCCCACCTGGCCCCACGTTTCTCTGCTGCCAGCAGGTGGAGCTTTGCAACACATGACCCGTTGCCTGTAATCAGCAGAGAGACATCAGACGTGGACATTATGAGCACATGTGTGAGGACTTGTTCAGGGGATTGGATCCAAACAGCAGCAGAAGCTAGTAAACAACGTATCTCGTTCTCTTCTCTGAGCGTTGAAAGAGCCTCAGGAACCAGAGTCGTCCTAAAGTAGATTTACCTTCAATCACCATTTATTAAATCTCCATCCATTACAGAGCACCGCCCTCCGTCCTGAGCAGCGTCCACTAATCCTGATTACAGAGGGAGAGGGAGGACGGGGTCTTCGTCTGCCACATCCCACCCACAGACGCCTGAACGCAACACAGACTGAAGGCTGCAGGACCACAGGGAGGACACAGGAGACAGAGGGGGAGACAGAGGAGGACACAGGAGGAGACAGAGAAGCAGGATGAAGGTGAAGGACACCTAAACTTCATCAACATGGACAGCAGAGGGCGGAGAGGGACTAACGGGTCCTTTAAACGTTCGTCCATCAAACGCAGCGCGTCATCTGGATCACAGAAGGTAAGACTCACCTGAGATTCATCTTCTGACCTCACAACTTTATTTACAGTTCTAGCAGAGAGCAGGCTTTGTGCCTCACATGGTGTGTGTGTGTGTGTGTGTGCTGGTTTTTACCGCCTGGTGGGAACCTAACCCTGTTTCATCCCTATGTTTTTGTCTCACTACTTGTCCGATTGCGTTGTTAGAAACTTGGTTCCAAAGCTAAAATGTTGAGAACATTTATAATTTCTCTAATGTTTGACTTGATATTATTTTTTTTATAAATTTTTTTGAGTATTTTCAACAATGGAAAATGAGCGAAACATGATGAAGGTGAAGGGAACGTGACTGAAACTCTGCTTCCCCAGAATTCAGTGCTTCATTTCAAAATGTTTTGACCTAAACATCTGCAGCCGTGAGGCGTAGAAGAAGAAGAATGCTGGTGTCCATGGACTCGGTGTGTGATGTTGAAGAGACTGACCAAAGACATTGAGACAAGACAAAAAATTCTGACAGTTTACATTTTTTTCTCGGCATACTTTTGACTTCCTGTCCACCATATTTCATCCAAGCTTAATCAGACTTTGGACATACCGTGTTTGGACGACCCTGAACACGCTGACATCTGAGCTTTTCTGTGATTGGCTGAAAAACTTTTGTGGGTGTGGTTAAATCGGTCCACTATAACTCTTACACACTTCATCCAATTGCAACTGAATTTGGCACAAGTGCAGAGAAATTTGGTTGATTCTGATCACTTCTGCTCCCAGAGAGTGACGACGTCAAACATGACGAGGACATAGCCTTAGCCCGTCAACAGCTTGTGCGTGTCTCTCACAGTTAATAGGTTTTTAATGAGGATGCATAAAATCAGCAACAGTATAGAAGTGATCTGACCTGTAGCAGCAGCAGCACAGTGTGAGTTCCATCTGTTTTAGTCACGTCTTCTTTTTCCTTTTCCTTCTTGTCTTTTGTTTCAGTCATTAGTCTGTCAAGTCTCTGGATTCTCAGAGGTCTCAGTAGGTTCTGGTCTGTTCTGGTCTGGTCTGGTCTGTCTGGTCCGGTCTGTTCTGTTCTGGTCTGTTCTGGTCCGGTCCGGTCTGTTCTGGTCTGGTCTGTCTGGTCTGGTCTGTCTGGTCCGGTCTGTTCTGGTCTGGTCTGTTCTGTTCTGTTCTGTTCTGGTCCGGTCCGGTCTGTTCTGGTCTGGTCTGTCTGGTCTGGTCTGTCTGGTCCGGTCTGTTCTGGTCCGGTCTGGTCTGTCTGGTCTGTCTGGTCTGTCTGGTCCGGTCTGGTCCGGTCTGGTCTGGTCCGGTCTGTTCTGGTCTGGTCTGTTCTGTTCTGGTCCGGTCTGGTCTGTCCGGTCTGGTCCGGTCTGTTCTGTTCTGTTCTGTTCTGGTCCGATCTGGTCCGGTCTGGTCCGGTCTGGTCCGGTCTGGTCTGTCTGGTCTGGTCTGTCTGGTCCGGTCTGTTCTGTTCTGGTCCGGTCTGTTCTGGTCTGGTCCGGTCCGGTCTGTCTGGTCCGGTCTGGTTTGTCTGGTCTGGTCTGTCTGGTCTGGTCTGTTCTGGTCTGTTCTGTTCTGTTCTGGTCCGGTCTGGTCTGTCCGGTCTGGTCTGTCTGGTCTGGTCTGTTCTGGTCTGTTCTGTTCTGTTCTGGTCCGGTCTGGTCTGTCTGTTCTGTTCTGTTCTGGTCTGTTCTGTTCTGTTCTGGTCCGGTCTGGTCTGTCTGTTCTGTTCTGGTCTGTTCTGTTCTGTTCTGTTCTGTTCTGGTCCGGTCTGGTCTGTTCTGTTCTGTTCTGGTCCGGTCTGGTCTGTCTGTTCTGTTCTGTTCTGGTCTGGTCTGTCTGGTCTGGTCTGTCTGGTCCGGTCTGTTCTGGTCCGGTCTGGTCTGTCTGGTCTGTCTGGTCTGTCTGGTCCGGTCTGGTCCGGTCTGGTCTGGTCCGGTCTGTTCTGGTCTGGTCTGTTCTGTTCTGTTCTGGTCCGGTCTGGTCTGTCCGGTCTGGTCCGGTCTGTTCTGTTCTGTTCTGGTCCGGTCTGGTCCGGTCTGGTCCGGTCTGGTCCGGTCTGGTCTGTCTGGTCTGGTCTGTCTGGTCCGGTCTGTTCTGTTCTGGTCCGGTCTGGTCTGTCTGGTCTGGTCTGTCTGGTCTGGTCTGTTCTGGTCTGTTCTGTTCTGTTCTGGTCCGGTCTGGTCTGTCTGTTCTGTTCTGTTCTGGTCTGTTCTGTTCTGTTCTGGTCCGGTCTGGTCTGTCTGTTCTGTTCTGGTCTGTTCTGTTCTGTTCTGTTCTGGTCCGGTCCGGTCTGTCTGTTCTGTTCTGGTCTGTTCTGTTCTGTTCTGGTCCGGTCCGGTCCGGTCTGTTCTGTTCTGTTCTGTTCTGTTCTGTTCTGTTCTGTTCTGTTCTGTTCTGTTCTGTTCTGGTCCGGTCTGGTCTGTCTGGTCTGGACCATGCATCCACAGACAAAATGATGACTCTGCACAGAGCCTCTGTTACTCAGAGCCAAAGTCACACATGTAACTGTGGAGCTCGTCCTCCCATCATGTGACTGGACCAGTTCTGGGTGAATTGACTTCATGTGACAAACACAACGAGCCGTGTTATTTCCATGTGACAGTGAAATGAGAGCGAGGACTCACTGAGCTGAAGAGTCAGAAACATCTTCATCTTTTTTTTTCAGCTAATCAGTAGCGACTCTAACACGCTGCTCTGTGGATTCATCTCCTCAGAAATAAAATTAGCTGCAACATCAAATACTGCAAACAATCAGCAATATAATTTATTTTAATATTATAAATGTATTTTTAATTCTACTGCACACAGAACAAAGTGTTGCTGTCGGGTCATTTTCCCCGAAGCAAACAACAAACAGATGCTCTCAGGTTTGACTGGTTTCCATGAACCCAGCGCTGCTCCTGTTCTGTACTGACCCAAACCCTGTTAGCCGGGTCCCAGAGCTGCAGGTCCACTTCCTGTCCAAACTGAAACACGGTGTTATAACATCACATTATGCAAACAAGTATTTCCTCTGATCAACATTAATCTCATTTACGAGCCTGATAATCCAAATCCTCCTGGCCTCGCTCACACTCTCTGTTCATTGTTGTGCTGAGTCTTTACTTTCTTTAACCTGTCGCACTCTGTTCATTCAGCTGCTCATTTAGAAAACACACTTTGTTACTGTGCTTTGTGCGAAGGAGTCAGACAGAAACTTTCAGACTGAGCTCCACGTGTGTGAGCGCAGCCGACTGCTGACTGCACAGGATAACACCTGATCACTTTCTGAAACAGGATGCAGGCTCTGGTGAAGCCGGTGGCTTCTGACCTTTGACCTCTGACATGTGATTAGGTGTGGTTCTCTAAAGGTGACTGTGAATACAAATAAAGGTGAGTTATTCTCCATGAAGTTTACAGACACAACAGTTCAGTTAGTACAAGGAGAAAGTGTCGGTCCGGTGGTTCAGGTTGTGCTGAGGGAATCTGGACTTCACTGGTTCTAAAATCCTGGAATCTGATCTGATCTTTGTCAAATTCAGAACGTCCAAACTGGACTGAAGACGATGGACACAGATTTCACTTCAGTCCAAAACAAAACACTGAGAAGGAGGAGTTTACCGACGGGAGGATGGAGGTTTGGGGGGATTTTTCAAAGCAGATTTATTGAGCCTGGCTCCGGCTGTGGATGAAAATACTCTTGTGTTGAAGCTTGACGGTCATGAGACTCCCTGAAGGATTACCTCGGACCGGAGTCATGAGACCAGCTCCAACAAAGAGCCCTGCAGTCTCACATGCTCATCATATGAACCCGCTCACTGCGTCAAGGCAACTCCTTTTTCTCTGAGCTGCACCGTGTCTCCAGCCTGAGACGCCCGGTCCTCGGAGAGCTGCACCGTGTCTCCAGCCTGAGACGCCCGGTCCTCGGAGAGCTGCACCGTGTCTCCATCCTGAGACGCCCGGTCCTCGGAGAGCTGCACCGTGTCTCCAGCCTGAGACGCCCGGTCCTCGGAGAGCTGCTGGGCCCTCAGACACTGCCTCAGTCTTCAGTCCAGATCAGTTTTAGGTATGAGACGTTTGGATGTTCAGGTAGACGTCTTTGCTGAGGGACAAGCTTTACGTTTCTTCATGAATTCGTCGTGATTTGTGTCAGAGGTTTGATGGGAGTTTAAAAGTTTCTTCATGTGATATCGAGCATGTCTGAGCGTGAGTGAGTGAAACAGTCAAAACGGCCTCTGTTCCTTTTCCCTGTTGAGTTTAAAGGTCAGGGTGTAAATGATTGTTGGTAAATTGGATGGAAACAGGTCAAACAGCACAGAGAGGACAGAATTTCATCTGTTCGTCTGATTCACAAAA
The DNA here is from genome assembly GCF_017976425.1 of Toxotes jaculatrix. Classification (NCBI taxonomy): domain Eukaryota; kingdom Metazoa; phylum Chordata; class Actinopteri; family Toxotidae; genus Toxotes; species Toxotes jaculatrix. The sequence continues at coordinate 32,671,244 of NC_054394.1, read as the reverse complement.
CAGTTTAAACTTCATGTCATTTTAACAGGACGTATGGACTCAGTAGCTGTGTCCCAGTTCGTCCTTCAGTCCTCTGAAGCAGAGGACACGGTCATTTTAAGTTATTTTCCTTTTCCCAGAGAAAATTCACTCATTCTGTGCAAATTCATATTTGATTTTATTCATAGAATTGAAAGTTAAAGTCACTGTGAACAGTAACAACAGTAACATAAGTCTGAGCTGTTTCACTGAACTGCCCCCCCCCCCCCCCCCCCCCCCAGAGACAGAGACAGGTTTCATTGATTCACTGATGATGATGATGATGATGAAGATGATGATGATGGTGACATTTCATCGTTCACGTGTAACAGTCAATAAAACTGAGGCTCATGTAACAGCCACACGTTAATCCTCCATCAGCCAGAGTGCAGGAATTTGACAAAGTGCTTCAGTGAATCACACACACACACACACACACACACACACACTACAACACACAATAACACACAGAGTCATTAGTGCTGTATGGATTTAAACACACACAGGAAACAGATTTAAAGGGCACTTCTGTGTGTTTTTGGTGCAGCAGGATTAGGACGGAGGATAAGAGGATTGGATGCATAAAGAAATGGAAAGCTCCACTCTCCCAGTAATTAGCCAGATATGTGCAGACATGAACAGTTACATGCTTCAGCTGTTTGGAAACTGGCCTCTTGACAAGGAAACACAAAAACAGATTCACTTACTGATAACAAATAATCATTATTCTGCCAAGCGACGCACGGACGCAGCGACAAACATGCATAAAAAGTGGGGCATTCATTAACATGCGCCTGCGCGTCCCCATCATCAGTGTGTTGTTCACACAGTGAGTTGGTTCTTCAGTTTAAACTGTCAGTCGTGTGTTTCATCCTGGATTTAAAAAACCTGAGTTACATCAGACTGTGGCTTTTTATCTTTGAAAGACTTGAAATGTAGTTTCCAGTTTTGTGGTAATTATGTGACGTGGACGTGGACCGACCGACGGTCTCCAGCTTCTGTACAAAAACACAGAAATTCATTTGATTTTTGATTAAAAATCCAGATGAACCAGTTTTTCTTGGAGAAATGATTTTGGAGAAAGTCGCTCCTCTAAAGCCGTTCCACAGCTCTGCTGCATCACTTCACTCAGTCTCCTTCACAACTCAAAGCTCTGAGCTTGTGAAGATGGAAGCTTCAGTTGGTCAGACATTATTTCGTTTTTGCTGATTGTTGATGTTCTTACTCGTTGGCACGGTTACCAAACTGCAGGACCCTGTGGACACATCACAGGAAGGGTTCATCTGCTGTGTTTGAGATTAAGAGTTTTACAGAACAAGAAAGACGCATCGCCGTTAGAAGAACTCAGCCGTGACATGTCCTCTGTTTTTCTTCAGATTCACAGAGTGTGGATCGAGAGGACTTTCCAGAAGAGAGAATGTGTCCAGATTATTCCCAGCAAAGACGTCAGCAGGTACCAACACCTCACCAAATTTATCTGTAACTCAAAAATGTGAGTCCAGTGATTGGATGCAGTGTTTCTTTCTTTCTTCCATTAGAAACTGGTGCTGCACACACCTGTCACCTGTTAATGCCCATTATGAACAGCAGGAACAGTTACAGCATGAAAACCCTGTTCACCTGGTCACATGACTGTTAAAATGTCTTTAACTAACATGTCTCTGGTTGAAGTCCAGTGGGGGACGCCTGTTGCATCTCTCCACTCTCTAACAAAGATAAAATAAATGGTCTTTCATGTGGTTTTGTTGTTAAGGTGCAGCTGTGGTCAGCTGGTGACACAGCACACCCCCGTCCCTCCAGAGTCCAGAGAGGAGGGGGCCCCACTGGTTCAGCTGGAGGTGCAACCTGCAGAGAGATGGAGTCCCCTTAAACACACCCAGACTTCCCCCACTGATGCCTATGGAGTCATCGAGTTCCAGGGAGGAGGACACGTCAACAAGGCCATGGTACCAAACTGAGACACCAAAACCCTGAGACACCAAAACCCTGAGACACCAAAACCCTGAAACTCTGATTAGAGTCTGATGTACCAAGAATGTGGAGGACGAGACTTTTGTTTAATGGTGAGATTCATGTAGGAGATCACTGACAACTAACCCTCCTCCTCCTCCTCCTCCTCCTCCTGCAGTACATCAGGGTCTCCTATGACTCTAAACCAGACTCCCTACTCCACCTGATGGTGAAGGACTGGCAGCTGGAGCTCCCCACGCTGCTCATCTCTGTCCATGGAGGCCTTCAGAACTTTGACCTGCCGCCCAAACTGAAGCAGGTTTTTGGGAAAGGACTGATCAAAGCCGCTGTGACCACTGGAGCCTGGATCTTTACTGGAGGAGTCAGCACAGGTACGTCATTTCAGGCTCCTCCTGCTCCACCTTGGCCTCCTTGTCCTCCTCCTGGATCCAGGTACAGGTTCAACACCTGAAGCTCAGCATGGTTTAAAACAGGTACGCTGCAGTGAAATCAGCTCAATTTAGTGGATTCACTCGTCACGTTTTGCTGTGATTGGACCTTCCTGCTGTTCTCTGTCCAGCTTGAAGTGATCAATACTCAATAGTCTGCCCTAATCAATCACTGTGCACTGACTGATGAGATATTCAGACATAACCAGCCCATAACCAGCCCTAACGTGTTAATTGGTCGGTGGATTTGTCACCTGTGGAAAGAGCCAAGCTAGCTGTCTCCCTGTCTGTATGCTAAGCTAAGCTAAGCTAACCATGCACGGAACCATGACTGACGTCGACCTTTAAATTTCCAAACAGCCGATGAAATATGACGTTCACACCTTTTACTTGTTTAGTTTTTAAGGTTCAAATTGTTTCCGTTCAGAAAACTTCAGATCAGTGACGTTCTACCTGAAACACTGAATGATCTGTGAGTGAAGCACTGATCCAGAGTCATTTTGAATCTGTAGCTCACACAGTAAAAAATGCAAACAGGACCAAGGCTCTGAAAATCTGAATCCTGTAAATAAAGTGACTTAAACTGGTTTAAAGTAAAACGTGTTTCTGTTGTGATCACCTGAAAACCAACCAGACTTTGAAAAGATCCCGCCCCCCCCCTCCAACCCCGTCCTCTGCGGTGTTTCAGGAGTGATTCGCCACGTTGGAGATGCTCTGAAAGATCATTCGTCCAAGTCCAGAGGGAAAGTCTGTGCTATAGGCATTGCACCATGGGGAATCATTGAGAACAAAGAAGACCTGATCGGGAGAGATGTAAGTCAAACTGGAGGGAACCAGACCGAACTGGACCAAACTGGACCAAACTGGAGTAAACTGGACTGAACCAGACTGAACCAGACTGACCACACTACCATTAAGACAGTCACCATCATCATCATCATCAGTGTGATTTGCAAACGAGTGACCCCCCCCGCCAACCCGGGGTTTCAACCAGTCATGTCTGTGTGTTTCAGGTGACTCGGCCCTATCAGACCATGTCCAACCCGCTCAGCAAGCTGTCCGTCCTGAACAGCAGCCACTCCCACTTCATCTTGTCCGACAACGGGACCAGTGGGAAGTACGGCGCCGAGGTCCGCCTCCGCCGACAGCTGGAGAAACACATTGCCCTGCAGAAGATCAACACACGTGAGTCATGTGACTTGCTGAAACAACCAATCCCTTCTGAGTTTCAGCTTTATGGCTTCACCGTGTTAAAGGGCCAGTCCACTCAAACTGCTGGACACATGAACATAGTCCCAGATGTCCAGGTTCTGAAGCTTCTGACGTTTTAATGACGAGGCTCTGGTTTTCAGTGGCTCGTATTTTTTCTGCTGAACAGTCCTGAGATCATCGTCTTCTTCACCCCACAGCCGTTACCCCACTGTTTTTACATTTCAGACTTGTAGTCTTTAGACCAGACGCTGGCTCAGGTGACATCACCTGAGCACCTGAGGCAGTAGTACTCCCAACACCTGGAGACAATGAGGTGGAGAATCACTGAAGGTCGACTTTAATCTGCCACATCTTATTTTTCACAACAGTTAAGAACAAATGACGCCAGAGATGAAGGTCTGTGCTGCAGGTTCTTCACGCTCCTGTGACCCAGAGACTCCTGGTTCATCGGTCCTACCTGACGTAACCACATGACCAATCATGTGACCTGTGGGTTTCCCTTTGTCATCCTATGCCTGGAGCAGTCTGTAAGGCAGGGACAGCAAAGGGAGGCTCAGCCGTCACCTCTCACTGCAGCCACAGAGGAACCAGAGGAACCAGGGGAACCAGGGGAACACACAGGCAACAGTTTCCTCTTGCTTCCAGTCTTTGTGTGAAACAAGGCTAAACACAAACTGGCTCACACAGAGGAACAAAACCAGACCACCTGATGCTGGAGCAGGATTTACAGAAACCCGACTTTATGTACAGAAGCAAATCCGACCACACACATCACTAATCGTTGTTGGTTCAGTCACTAACCTGTTAATCTTATGCAACTGACCATATCATTTGTCTGAGATTCACTGTCTGTGGTCGGATCTCGGTTCCAAATCATGGATCGGGACTCGATCTGTGTTTGCTGAGTAACATATCTGTGACAGCACTGACCACAGACACTCTGTGTGTGTGCCAGGTCTGGGTCAGGGGGTCCCCGTGGTGTGTCTGATCCTGGAGGGGGGTCCTAATGTCATCTCCATCGTGCTGGAGAGTCTGAAGGAGGAGCCTCCGGTCCCCGTCGTGGTCTGTGATGGCAGCGGTCGAGCCTCTGACATCATTTCCTTTGCTCACAGATACTGCGAGGAGGACGGGTGAGGATTTCCTGTCACACTCACAGACTAAACTCCAGACAGGTGACCGTGGTCTGCAGGTGTGACCTCTGGGCTTGTTCCAGATCTGGATCCACTATCCAACATGACAGCAAATCCTAACCTTGACCTTTGACCTTCATGGTCAGTCAGACAGAGACAGATGTGGATCAGGTGGAAACTACAGAACTGTGTATAAAGTAGGAGTGTAGGGGGATCTGGACCTGACTGGCTCTGAGTAACGTGTCTAACGCGGTGCATCGATCCCTCTTCCTTCACATCATCACATGACACTCTGCTGTTTTTCCTTCACAGGTTGATGAGCGAGAGTGTCAAAGATCAGCTGCTGGTCACCATCCAGAAAACCTTCAACTACAGCCGCAGCCAGGCGCAGCAGATCTTCCTCATGTTGATGGAATGCATGAAGAAGCGAGCGTTGGTAGGTCGACAGGATGAAGGTATCGAAGAGGCCGGACTGTGTTTCCTGAATGTGTCACGTCCCATTTTCCATCAGTGCAACAATAAAACAGCTTCACTCACGTTTCCTGTCATCTGTGTCGTAATTCATCTTTCACTCCAAACTGTTGCTGAACAGATCATCATTCACCACCATCCAGAGAACGGATCATCTGTTCCCCCGTTTCTGCTGAGGTGTCAGACGTGATCTCTACCTGCTCAGGTTTGGGGTGGGGGGTGCTGTGCCACTCCTGTGCCACTCCTCTGGCCCACGTGCACCTCTCAGGACAGAGATCATGGATCCTCGCAGACAGGATATGACCTGCTGAATGTGACCTCAGCAGATGTGACATTAACATAATGATGAAGGTTTTACCTTTGACCCACAACAGCTCTTAGTGGAGATTGTTCTGTGACTCTCTGCCGTTTATTTAATTCCTCCTGAGAACAGCTGCAGCAGCAGTCTGGCCATAAATGTAAAAAAAAATCACATCAATTCACTTAAAATGATTTGTTGAGAGATTAAAATGTTCGGCTGCAGGTCGAGATGTTTCTCCACAGATCAGAGCAGATGGAAACCAGCAGGAAGCTACGCTGACGCTTTGATTCACCAACCACAGCAAAACATCTCCAGCTTACCACATCATCTGTGTCGGGTTAAAGTTAGGTTAGGACATCATCATCTCTGATGTCCATCCTGCAGAACTCCATTCAGAATCCTGCTGTTTTTAAGTTTCCTTCAGTGTCACAGTGCTCCAGTGAGAGGAGTCTGTCCGTCCATGGTTCACTGCAGACAGGAGTTGATCACAGCTGATTCAGCTGCTGTTCCTGGGACAGTTGGACTGAATGGACACAGATACAGGATAAAACACATGGCTCATAGGGGACAGCAGCACTGACCTGCAGCTACATTAACACAGACCATCTGATGAGCTGATACAGGGGCTCTGTGTTGTCACGTTGGTTCAGACAGGCCTGTGTGTTGGTGTGAGCAAGTTTCCGTCAGATCAGCAAAACATTTTTTACTTTCACACAAAAGTCAGATTTGACACTGAGCTGATCAGAAAAAACTCTGGACGGGATCAGGGAGACAGGATCAGGGAGATGGGATCAGAGAGACGGGATCAGGGAGACGGGATCAGAGCTGTTGTGTTGTTGTTGTGCAGCTGACTGTGTTGTTGTGTGCTCTGTCTGTAGATCACTGTCTTCAGGATGGGCTCAGAGGGACAGCAGGACATTGAGATGTCCATCCTCACAGCTCTGCTCAAAGGTAACAACACTTTTATACCTGGGGATTGTGGGAAATGTGGCCGGGTCACGTGTCCCAACTCCACCTGAGTGAGTCATGAGTGTGTGCGAGGAGGAACACCTGTTTGTTGTGTTTGTGGATATTTCAGGTACAAATGCGTCGGCGTCTGATCAGCTGAGTTTGGCTCTGGCCTGGAACAGAGTGGACATCGCTCACAGTCAGATCTTTGTATACGGACACCACTGGCCCGTGAGTTTACTTCATCTGTCCGTCCTGCTGGGGACAAACGTCCAGGTCACTGTGTCCATGTTCTGCTGCGAGACCGTCTCCTAAAAACTACCTTCATCAACTATCCCTCCACTCCTCCATCCCTCCATCCTCCAAAAAATAAATGACACAAGCCTACAAAGTCTTTCTGTCCCCAAACTGTCCAGCTGTCTCTCAGGTCTCTGTCTGCAGGACCATTTGTTACATTTCAGTCCACTAACAGACAGAGCGTGTCCTTCTAACACCTGCTGGGTTCTTTGTGCAGCCTGTGAGCTCTTTGCCCACCGAGCGTCCTAAAAGTCCGGTGACCCAACGAACAGCGGCAGGAGGAGGAGGGAAAGGGAAAGCCAGAGGGAAGAAGGGAAAAGGAGGCAAAGCTAAACCTGAACCACCCGAGGAGACCGACCCCAGGAAGCTGCAGCTGCTCAGCTGGGTAAGACACTGGAACGAACCGGCAGCAGCAGGGTCAGCGTTCAGTCCGAGACACACGTACCTGCTGTGTGTTACAGACACGTGTCACCATCAACACCTCAGCTGCACCTGCACTGATCAGCTGATTCACTCCGATTAGTCCATCGACAGAAAGTTAATTAGCAAGTTCTGAAAGTTGAGATAAGACACGACATCTGAAGACGTGATGGTGGTGATGAAGCCAAAACAGCATTTCACACTAAAACTCACTTTACAGCCTGGAACCTGTTAGCTGTTAGCAAGTAGCACAGGTGAGTCAGGTGACCAGCATCGCCATCACCATCAGGTGACACTGATGATGATGCTGATGCTGATGCTGATGATGCTGATGCTGATGATGATGCTGATGATGATGATGATGCTGATGATGCTGATGCTGATGCTGATGATGATGCTGATGATGCTGATGCTGATGCTGATGATGATGATGATGATGCTGATGATGATGATGATGATGATGATGATGATGATGATGCTGATGATGCTGATGCTGATGCTGATGCTGATGATGATGCTGATGATGCTGATGCTGATGATGCTGATGATGATGATGATGATGATTCTGATGATGATGCTGATGATGATGACAGGTGAACTCTCTGGAGCAGGCCATGATGGACGCTCTGGTGCTGGACAGGGTGGATTTTGTGAAGCTGCTGATCGAGAACGGAGTGAACATGCATCACTTCCTGACCATCCCTCGTCTGGAGGAACTGTACAACACGGTGAGATGACTCCGTGTGAGTTGAGAATGAAAATATCAGCTGTGTTGTGTTCAGACACAGGTAGAGGTGTGTCACAGGAACATGTGTTTTCAGAGTTCAGTCGTGTGTCTGAGAATCTGGGTTTTTACCTGTGGAGTTAGGTTCTGTCTGAGCAGCCACAGACTCTCAGAGTGAGAGGTACTGAGCTCAGGTTGCTTCGTCCCTCCTGGTTCTCACTGATATCTTTCACACTTTCACAGTCAGTTCTGGATCCAGGCGATGCAGAGTCACAGCTCCATGGATCCATGGGTTCCTGTAGCTCGCAGTCATAACGGCTTCATGAGCTTCTTTAATGATAAAATTCAAATTATTTTAGACTGAATCCATCAGCTCCTGCCTCAGCCAGCACAGATTTACCCTCTGACACAGGAACCTGAGAAACAGCTGGAAGTCACCCTGCTTCTGAGACCTGATCCCAACCAGGCTGGTCAGGAAGCTTCACCTCGAGTCAGCGCTTCTTTACTGGATCTGATAAATTCCTCCTCATTATCTGCCTCCACTGTGAGGAACCTCAGAGTTCTCTTTGACTTTATCACCTCTGTAACATCACAATCATCAGGCGCATCCTGTCTCATCCAGATGCTTCAGCTTCTGCTCGGCTGGCTATTTGCAGTTCATCATCAGGCTGCTCCAACACGTCTCTGCAGGCTCAGGAACAGGATCAGAGATCAGTTTCTCTTGTGTTAGATTCTCTGTAAATCCTGCTCCTCACCTACAAAGCACCATCAGATCTGAAGGAGCTCATGGTTCCCAGTTACCCCACTAGAACACTGAGCTCCCAGAACACAGGCTTACTGTGGTTCCTAGAGTCTCCAAGTGTAGAACAGGAGTCAGACCCTTCAGGTCTCATGCTCCTCTGCTATGGGACCAGTCTAGGTTCTGGAGGCAGACCCCCTCTCCATGATGCACTGAGCTCCTCTACTGCCCCGTGAACCTGCTCAACACCCACTGCTACTGTTATTACTGTTAGTCTTATTACTATTAGTTTTGTTATTGTTATTATCAGTCCTATTATTATTATTATTAGTGTACGTTCTTATGTGGACGGCTCTCCTGTTCCCAGGACTCCCCACAGTCACGGTGCTGAAATAGTTTCAGAGGTGATGAATCATTTTGGAGGATGGAGTCTGTACAGACAGGCATTTCTATTTTTTTGTCCACCCCATTTATATAAATAAGGCCAGGCCAAAGAAGAGAAACAACTCTCTGTACAACACAGTCCAGTCAAATCCACATCTCTGACAGTGAAGCTGCTCGGCGCTGACGTAACGTGTTTGTCTCGACGTGAATAAAATAAAACAAAATGAGAAGTGAAACTGCTTCTGAGGAGGAGTTATGAAACAAAAGCTTTCTGCTTTAACCTCCACATTCTCACTGACATGTTTGTCTGCAGCTTAATGTCCATCAGTGATCCATCATCTTCTGTTATATCACTGCTGCTGTCTCTAATCTTAATCTGCCTCCCTGAAATGAAAAGCTCTTAAAACATGTCAGTCACATTATTGTGAGATTAAAGCAGAGCTCTCTGCTGCTGTCTGACAGACCTGCTCACTTTCAGTCTCACTTTTCTCACCTTCACACTCTGAACTAATCAAGTCACATTAGAGCAAACAGATGTGTTCACGTTAATCAGAGATTCACTAACAAGGCCACTGAATTCACTGCTTTATTGGAGATGGAGGATGTATGGGATGGAGGAAGGTCGAATGGAAGGAAGGGATGGGTGAAAGGGTCGAGGGGAGTGGGATGAGGGTTGAGGGGATGAACAGAATGAGGGAGGAGGAGGAGGAGGAGGAGGAGTGCTTAAACTGTGGAACCCAAGAGGACAGACTCTGGGTGGGGTACAGCTCTGCGAATATTTGACCCCCTGGAGTTCCTGAGGTAATCACGTAATGAGGCGTGACCTTGTTCCTGAACCCAAGTCAGTAAGTTCCAGTGATTTTCATCAGTTTGTGTTTTGTGTGTGTTACTGTGCAGAAGCTGGGCCCGGCCAACACGCTGCACTTCGTGGTCAGAGACGTGAAGAAGGTGAGTGCTGCGGCTTTAAACACTTCCTGTCCAGGTTCATCGGGTTCGTCACCAAAGACAGACGAGTTCATAGTTGTTGTTTCTCTCTTGTGTCAGTGGACTTACTAACAACCTGCAGAGCAGAAAACAAATGATCCACACCAGAAAAAGCTTCAGTGAAACAGAAACAGGATGAGGACAAACACTCAAACTGAATGAATGAAATATAAGATGTTAGGATGCGAAGCCAGTCACCTCCCGTCACCTCTGACAGGAGGTGACAGGAGCTGCCACCTCCTGTCAGAGGGAACGTCGGGCTCTGGCTGATGTGATTCTGGATGTTTGATGGAACTGATTTCTTTAACAGCTTGTTGTGTCCAGGTGAGACAGATGTTTACATCCTGTTTACAACATGTTTCAGGGGAATCTCCCTCCAGATTACCAGATCACGCTGATCGATATCGGATTGGTGCTGGAGTTTCTCATGGGAGGAGCTTATCGCTGCAATTACACCAGGAAGACCTTCAGGACGCTGTACAACAACCTGTACGGCCTGAAAAGAGTGAGCAAACATGAACCTGCAGAATCCACTCAGTGACCTTAGACCAGATCGTTGTCACTGTCCGGTGCAGATTAGGGGGCTCACGTATCATTACATCATCGTTTCTGCAGCAATGAACTGATCTTGACTTTTCTCTTGCAGCCCAAAGCTCTGAAGCTTCTCGGGATGGAGGTATGTTATTTTGGACTTTAAGGTGCTCTGAAACTTCCTGCTGTCTCTGTGTGTCTGACACGTGGACTCGTCCCTCCAGGATGATGAGCCCCGTCCGAAGGGAAAAGGAAAGAAGAACAAGAAGAAGGAGGAGGAGGTGGACATTGACGTGGATGACCCCGAGGTCAGCAGGTTTCAGTACCCCTTCCACGAGCTGATGGTGTGGGCGGTGCTGATGAAGCGCCAGAAGATGGCGCTGTTCCTGTGGCAGCGGGGGGAGGAGGCCATGGCCAAAGCTCTGGTGGCCTGTAAACTCTACAAGGCCATGGCCCACGAGTCGTCTCAGAGCGAGCTGGTGGACGACATCTACCAGGACCTGGAGAACAACTCCAAGTGAGTCCCACACAGCCAGAGTCCAGGTCCAGTTCAGACCAGAGAGTCCACATCAGCTCAGACTGGGATCTGAACCATTAAAAATGAAAACAGAAAGAATGCTTCAGTCGAACATGAAGCAGCTCTGACTCATGAAGCTCATCCTGTGTTAACTTCAGATGCTGAACACAACAGACTGACAGAAGCATCATGAGCTGTAAACAGGAACGTGTTAAAACTGTGAATGTGAAAGATGAGGTTTATGATTCAGAGCTTCAGAGAGCAGCTGCTGAACTTTCATAAACGTGCATTCGTTTCAGTTAGACTGCTGAGCCAAACAGAACGTTAGCATGCTTTCTACAACTAATGGGTCAAACTATCCCGTAGCTTCTTCGATGAGCTAGTGTCTCACTCACTGTCTGAAGTCTGTGATCTTCTCTGATAGGCTGCAGGTTACAATGTTTGCAGACGCCTCCCTGCAGCTGCTGATCTCATTACTAACACAACCTGTGGTATCATCAGCAGAGTTAAATACATTACCTGAGTCATCAGAAGTAGAACAGTCATTTGTGTGTCTATGTTTCTGGTGTGTACTGAACATCACAGCCTGATGGGGGCGCTGGTGTTTTCTGTGCAGGGAGTTTGGTCAGCTGGCCTACGAGCTGTTGGATCAGTCGTACAAACACGATGAGCAGGTGGCCATGAAGCTGCTCACCTACGAGCTGAAGAACTGGAGCAACTCCACCTGTCTGAAGCTGGCTGTGGCTGCGAAACACAGAGACTTCATTGCCCACACCTGCAGCCAGATGCTGCTAACTGACATGTGGATGGGCTGTCTGAGGATGGGCAAGAGCAACAGCCTCAAGGTACCAACAACACAGCACTGAGGGAATCCACCCAGGAAACCTTACACAGAAAAAAACATAAAAACCCAAAGACAGAGGTTTTTCTCCCCAGGGGGGAGAGACGGAGAGAGGCGAGGCAAAGCCACTGTGTGAGGTGAAGGGGACGGGTGCATTCAGACAGGTAGTCGCGAGCTTTGGCCCACGCTTTAAAACCCTCAGAGCCTCATTCAGCCCTCAGCCACAGCTCAGTCAGACCTGAAGCATCCTGCAGAACTCCATTCAGAATCCTGCTGTTTTTAAGTTTCCTTCAGTCTCACAGTGATCCAGTGAGAGGTGTCTGTTCATCCATGGTTCACTGCAGACAGCAGCTGATCACAGCTGGTTCCTTCTGAGGTGCTACTTTACTGCAACTCAGCCTCTCAGATAATCAGCACAGAAAGGATGTTATATATATATATATATATATATATATATATATATATATATATATATATATATATATATATATATATATATGTGTGTGTGTGTGTGTGTGTGTGTGTGTGTTTACCAGAGTCAAACACTAATTTAAGATCAATAAAAATGAGTTGTAAAGCAAAGAAATCAACACAAATTTTTAATCGCCTGGGCAACAGAAGGCGCTGTTGTACATAAAACACTGTTGCGTTGTAGTGTTTTTAAGTTGAGCTGAGGCTCATAGAGATGGACTGATAACCATCAGCCACAACAGTTAGAGCTCTACCACTGAGACGCGTCAGCAGATTCCATCTTCAAAGAACTGGGTGATCAACAGTGTTGAAAGCCTCAGATTTCAGTAACAGGGACAACACAGTCGTACGTTATCTAATGCTCCATCAGCATCATTCAAGACTTGGCTACAAGCCCCAGGCTAAAGACTACACGTCAGTGTTGGTCCTTGTCTTCTTCTTATTAGTCTTGTTATTAACATCAAAGTGAGCAAAGTGAGGAACCTGCACTGTGTTCTTGTTCCGTCCTGCTCTCTCTTTCGCTCTCATCTAACTTTCAGAAATTTCCAAACAACAGCAACTCCGAGTTTCTTAGAAGGAACATGTTTGTCTGCAATGATCTCAGGCCGAGTACAATGGGACACGGTCGGGTTAAAGCAAATCAAACCATACCAACAGAAATAAGATGCCTGACACTGAATTCAATGCAGAGATTTTGGTTTGTTTGTTTTTTTCAATTATCTGACGTGTTGCTTTACCAATGAATTTTCATGTCACCCAGGACAAGAAGTTCTGAATTATCATATTTGGATATCGAATAAAATAAATCAGGTGCAGAGAGTGAGCAATAAAACACAGTAACTCTGGGCAAACACTCCAGAGCTCCAGACCCAGCAGAGCGTCAGTAAGACAGAGTATCAGTGAACGTCTCGTGCTCCTCGAATTTAAAACCATTAAATCCAACATGTACCAGGACTGTTAGCAGTGCACCCACATGGCAGTACTCCCAACCATCCATGACCCGAGAATTAGCTCTGATGATGAGATTTACCTCCATGTTCAGAGCCGATCTCCAGCAGTAGATGAGCCAGGAGCTGGATCGCCAAGAGCAGATGTGGATGTGCACTGGTTCCAAGCCCTTTAGTCCTGCTGCTGCTCTGGTGGCAGGTTTTCTCTGGCAGTCCATGTCTCTCATGTTTCAAACCTGGATGAAAACCGAATATCAACTGTGACGTGATCCAAATGAGTTCAAGAATATCACCCTGAGGGACTCCACAAGTAATTAAGTATTCAGCTGAAAAACTCACTGCACAGCCCTGTTGAACCTGTCTTTGTTCCTCTTGTCCTGTCTCAAGGTGATTTTAGGGATCATTTTCCCTCCTGCCATCCTTCTCCTGGATTTTCGTCTTGGAGATGAAGCTTCATATCATTCGTCCAAAGAGAACGATGACAGAAAGAGTAAAGACGACGACAACAAATCCAGCAAGGTACAAAACAAACAGAGGAGCTTCAGCATTATTCACCTCATGAGAGGGAGATGTTTCTTTTAAAGCAGTGTGAGTAAGGAAGAGTTTGTTTCAGGACGCCGTCTCTAATGTCGACACTTCATCCAAGAAAGGAGACGAAGAAGAAAACCAGAAGAAAGACCGGAGAAGGGTTCCCATCGGGAGGAAGATCTACGAGTTCTACAATGCTCCCTTCACCAAGTTCTGGTTCAACACGGCAAGTACACTTAAAAAACACATACACGGTCAACCAATATTATTATAACAGTAATATAATAACTTCTACAGTTGATTCAAGGGTCCAGTTACAGAGTTCCAGCAAGACAGGAGGACAATGGGGAAATGACTCTCTGCATTTTACCCACACCAAGTGAACGAAACACACACACAATCATGCACATGCACTGGAGACGCTGTGGCAGGGGGCTGTCTGGTGAGGCGCCCGGGCGGCTGGGGTGGATCGGTGCCTTGCTCAGAGGCACAGTTGTGGCTGCAGAGGCAGGTGGGTGGTGTCTCCTTCACCACCACCCATATCCATTGTGCTTGGTCGAGGGATCAAACCTCTGCTCTCAGGCACGAACAGCTTTCCCACTTCCTGCTCATCCTCGGACCTGAGCAGCTGACAGATCATACATGACATGGACCTTTGCATTCAACAAAGCTTGATTTGTGGAACAGTCAGTATGTACAGCTGTGTATGCACACACACACACACACACACACACACACACAGTGAACCTTCATTCATTCTAAACTGATATTTATTGTTGATATAAATGTGAGACTAAAAATTTAGGTGTGGCAGATCTTCACAATAAAAGCCTCAGTAATAATGTGTGTGTATAATAAACTGTGGTTAATGTGTTACCCTGCTTTTACCAGCCATCTGCTGTGAAACCCCCTCAGATCTGAGACACGTGTCACATGACATTGGTAATGTTGACTCTGTCAACATGTTAAACACCTGTCTCTCTCTCTCTCTCTGCCAGATCTCCTACCTGGTGTACCTGATGTTGTATAACTACATCATCCTGGTGAAGATGGAACGATGGCCGTCTCTGCAGGAGTGGATCGTCATCTCTTACATCATCACTCTGGGACTGGAGAAAGTCAGACAGGTAAACACCAGAACACACCTGGAGTCACTGAACCAATCTCCAGCTGCTCATTGGCTCCAGAAAGAACTGGTTCTGCTGATTTGTTCGAGTTATGAACCCAGGACTCTGAAATATTTATGTAAGTATTTAAGATGTGCCTGAAGGACGGTTAACTGATCTGTTTCGTCTGGCTTCATAGATAAATATAGCTGGGTATCATCTGCATAGCAATGGAAATTTATTCCATGCTTCCTGATAATATTGCCCAGGGGAAGAATGTATAAGGGGAACAATATCGGTCCAAGCACAGAACCCTGTGGAACTCCATGACTTACTCTGGTATAAATGGAGGAATCATCATTAACATGAACAAACTGGTATCTATCTGATAGATATGATTTAAACCAGCCTAGTGCTGTTCCTTTAATCCCAATAACATGTTCCAATCTTTCCAATAGGACACTATGATCAATAGTGTCAAATGCAGCACTAAGATCTAGCAGGACAAGTATAGAGACGAGTCCATTGTCTGATGCTATGAGAAGGTCGTTGGTAACTTTCACCAGTGCTGTCTCTGTGCTATGATGAACTCTAAATCCTGACTGAGAAACTTCAAACAAACCGTTCCTATGTAGATGGTCACACAACTGAGTTGCAACAGCCTTTTCAAGACTTTTAGAAGTAAAGGGGAGATTGGATACAGGTCTGTAGTTTGCTGAAGTGCCAGGGTCCAGAGAAGGTTTTTTTAAGTAGAGGTTTGATAACAACTGGATCTGACTCGTGTTCTACTTTTGGAGACTTTAGGAACCACAGTAAGCCTGCATTCTGGGAGCACAGTGTTCTAGTGGAGTAACAGGGAACTCTGAGCTCTCAAGGTCATGTCTAATGTCTGCTTCATGGAGGAGACTTTCTCAACATGTAAAGACTGAAATCAGTCTGATTGTTCAGACCTAAACCAGCCTAGTGCGGCTCCTTTGATGCCAGTTGAATGTCTCTGTAAGAGGATGTGATGTCAGTGGTGTCAAATCCAGAGACAGAGGCTTGAGCACAGCTGGTGGAAGTTTAAATGTACAAGAGGCAATTATACAGAAATGCTTGCAACTGGAAATGACACACAACATTTACCATAGCATGTCCTCACATCACGTCAGTCACATCACAAAGTCCATCACTCCATCCTCGCGGAAAAGCTTGGGCATGTCGTTGGTATTCAGGGGCAGGCCCCTCAGAGGTCGATCACCTGCCTCCAATCCCTGACCCATGCAGTGTTCACGCCCTGCTGAACCATACTGAGGATGTACAATCGTGAAAATACAGATTTCCCAGTCTTCAGCCCTGCAGACTAATCTTCAACCACAGTAAACTCTCCATCGCCTCTGTCAGTCCAAGTTAAAATAGATCCTGTCTGTTCTGGTGTGATTGTGATCATAAACCAAACCCCTGTGTCTCTTTGTAAATCCCCCTGGTTAGCATTTATTGTTTTTTAATTTGCTCTATTTGACCCGACTGATCTCTGCTGTTGTCAGATCCTGATGTCAGAGCCGGGGAAGCTGAAGCAGAAGATTAACGTGTGGTTGGAGGATTACTGGAACATCACCGACCTGGTGGCCATCTCAGTGTTCCTGCTGGGTTTACTGCTGCGGCTGCAGAACGAGCCCTACATGGGCTACGGACGCGTCATCTACTGCGTCGACATTATCTTCTGGTACATCCGAGTCCTCGACATCTTCGGAGTCAACAAGTACTTGGGACCCTATGTCATGATGATCGGGAAGATGGTACGACGTCCTGTGGTGACATCACAGATACAGATCAGTTTAACTTGACTCTTCGTGGTAACGTCAGCTCACAGATGAGTGATCACACTTTTACAAACCAGCAGCAAAAGTACCAGAACCACAAAGTAAAGATGAACAATGTCAGAAGTACTTTAAGTACAGAATTATTCTCAGCTTGGTGTAGTTAGAGTACCAGCAGTAACAGTACTTCATTTTGCAGTAACCTGTCTCCACACAGTCGATGGCGTTGGTCCTGGATCCCTGTGAGAGCGTCTGAGCTCAGTCCTTCAGGAAGGTTGAGAATCACTGGTTTAACCTGTGAGAACGTGTTGTGTTTAATAAACCTGTAACAGAAACTGGTGCTTAAAGGTGTTAGATGAATGCAGCGCAGTAAAAAGTGCAGAACAGCTGCTGAAACTTCAACAAGGAGGAAGAAATGGCTCAGATCTGTCCATCAGCCTCTGTCTGAGCCCAGCTGTCTCCCCTCGTCCTCCTCTGCATCCTCTGCGTGTCTTTTATTTCCATGACGTTTTGTCTCAGAGGGAACTTTTGGATTCTTCTTTGAATTATTCGAAGATTCTTTATGCGAATCAAAACAACTTGTTTCTCTGCGCTTTATCCTTTTCTCTTGTTTTGCTTGTGAGCTGCCGAAGTGAATTTCCCCGCTGAGGGATCAATAAAGTTTTATCTTATCAAACTCACACTCTGTCTATAATCCGTCTTCCATCATCCCCCCATGTCCAGATGATCGACATGCTGTACTTCGTCGTCATCATGCTGGTGGTGTTGATGAGTTTCGGCGTAGCTCGGCAGGCCATCCTCCACCCGGACGAGGAGCCGACGTGGCGTCTGGCTCGGAACATCTTCTACATGCCGTACTGGATGATCTACGGAGAGGTGTTTGCAGACTCCATAGACCGTAAGACTAGAGTTCATAGTAAGACTCACAGTCAGTCACCCCTTAGACCTCACCCTCTGTCCTCACCCTCTGTGCTCACCCTCTCTGTCCTCACCCTCTGTGCTCATCCTCTGTGCTCATCCTCTCTGTCCTCACCCTCTATCCTCACCCTCTGTGCTCATCCTCTGTGCTCATCCTCTGTCCTCACCCTCTGTCCTCACCCTCTCTCCTCACTCTCTGTCCTCACTGTCTCATCATTCTCTTTCCTCACCCTCTGTCTTCACCCTCCCTCCTCACCCTCTGTCCTCACCCTCTGTCTTCACCCTCCCTCCTCACCCTCTGTCCTCACCCTCCCTCCTCACCCTCTGTCCTCACCCTCTGTCTTCACCCTCTGTCTTCACCCTCTGTCCTCGCCATCTCTCCTCACCCTCTGTGCTCATCCTCTGACCTCACCCCCTGTCCTCACCGTCTCTCCTCACTCTCTGTCTTCACCCTTTGTCCTCACTCTCTGTCCTCACCCTCTCTCCTCACTGTCTGTACTCACTCTCTGTCCTCACCCTCTCTCCTCATTCTCTTTCCTCACCCTTTGTCCTCACCATCTCTCCTCACCCTCTGTGCTCACCCTCTGTCCTCATCCTCTGTCCTCATTCTCTTTCCTCACCCTCTGTCCTCACCCTCCCTCCTCACCCTCTGTCCTCACCCTCTGTCTTCACCCTTTCCTCACCCTCTGTCCTCACTGTCTCTCCTCATTCTCTTTCCTCACCCTCTGTCCTCACTGTCTCTCCTCATTCTCTTTCCTCACCCTCTGTCTTCACCCTCCGTTCTCACCCTCTGTCCTCACCCTCTCTCCTCATCCTCTCTCCTCACCCTCCCTCCTCATGCTCTGTCCTCACCCTCAGTCCTCACCATCTCTCCTCATTCTCTTTCCTCACCCTCTGTCTTCACCCTCCCTCCTCACCCTCTGTCTTCACCCTGTCCTCACCCTCTGTCCTCACCCTCTTTCCTCACTGTCTCTCCTCATTCTCTTTTCTCACCCTCTGTCTTCACCCTCCCTCCTCACCCTCTGTCCTCACCCTCTCTCCTCACTCTCTATCCTCACCCTCTCTCCTCATCCTCTGTCCTCGCCGTCTCTCCTCATTCTCTTTCCTCACCCTCTGTCTTCACCCTCCCTCCTCACCCTCTGTCCTCGCCCTCCCTCCTCACCCTCTGTCCTCACCCTCTCCCCTCACCGTCTCTCCTCACTCTCTGTCCTCACAGTCTCTCCTCATTCTCTTTCCTCACCCTCTGTCCTCACTGTCTCTCCTCATTCTCTTTCCTCACCCTCTGTCTTCACCCTCCATTCTCACCCTCTGTCCTCACCCTCTCCCCTCACCGTTTCTCCTCACTCTCTGTCCTCACCCTCTCTCCTCATCCTCTCTCCTCACCCTCCCTCCTCATGCTCTGTCCTCACTCTCAGTCCTCACCATCTCTCCTCATTCTCTTTCCTCACCCTCTGTCTTCACCCTGTCCTCACCCTCTGTCCTCACCCTCTTTCCTCACTGTCTCTCCTCATTCTCTTTTCTCACCCTCTGTCTTCACCCTCCCTCCTCACCCTCTCTCCTCACTCTCTGTCCTCACCCTCTCTCCTCATTCTCTTTCCTCACCTGCTGTCCTCACCCTCCCTCCTCACCCTCCCTCCTCACCCTCTGTCCTCACCCTCTCTCCTCACTCTCTATCCTCACCCTCTCTCCTCATCCTCTGTCCTCGCCGTCTCTCCTCATTCTCTTTCCTCACCCTCTGTCTTCACCCTCCCTCCTCACCCTCTGTCCTCGCCCTCCCTCCTCACCCTCTGTCCTCACCCTCTCCCCTCACCGTCTCTCCTCACTCTCTGTCCTCACAGTCTCTCCTCATTCTCTTTCCTCACCCTCTGTCCTCACTGTCTCTCCTCATTCTCTTTCCTCACCCTCTGTCTTCACCCTCCATTCTCACCCTCTGTCCTCACCCTCTCCCCTCACCGTTTCTCCTCACTCTCTGTCCTCACCCTCTCTCCTCATCCTCTCTCCTCACCCTCCCTCCTCATGCTCTGTCCTCACTCTCAGTCCTCACCATCTCTCCTCATTCTCTTTCCTCACCCTCTGTCTTCACCCTGTCCTCACCCTCTGTCCTCACCCTCTTTCCTCACTGTCTCTCCTCATTCTCTTTTCTCACCCTCTGTCTTCACCCTCCCTCCTCACCCTCTCTCCTCACTCTCTGTCCTCACCCTCTCTCCTCATTCTCTTTCCTCACCTGCTGTCCTCACCCTCCCTCCTCACCCTCTGTCCTCACCCTCCCTCCTCACCCTCTCCCCTCACCGTTTCTCCTCACTCTCTGTCCTCACCCTCCATCCTCACCCTCTCTCCTCATTCTCTTTCCTCACCCTCTGTCTTCACCGTCTCTCCTCATTCTCTTTCCTCACTCTCTGTCCTCACCGTCTCTCCTCACTCTCTGTCCTCACAGTCTCTCCTCATTCTCTTTCCTCACCCTCTGTCTTCACCCTCCTTCCTCACCCTCTGTTCTCACCCTCTGTCCTCACCTTCTGTCCTCACCCTCTCTCCTCACCCTCTGTCCTTAACCTCTGTCCTCACCCTCTCCCCTCACCGTTTCTCCTCACCCTCCCTCCTCATCCTCTGTCCTCACCCTCTGTCTTCACCCTCCCTCCTCACCCTCTGTCCTCACCCTCTGTCCTCACCCTCTCCCCTCACCGTTTCTCCTCACTCTCTGTCCTCACCCTCCGTCCTCACCCTCTCTCCTCATTCTCTTTCCTCACCCTCTGTCTTCACCGTCTCTCCTCATTCTCTTTCCTCACCCTCTGTCCTCACCGTCTCTCCTCACCCTCTGTCCTCACAGTCTCTCCTCATTCTCTTTCTTCATCCTCTGTCTTCACCCTCCCTCCTCACCCTCTGTTCTCACCCTCTGTCCTCACCCTCTCTCCTCAACCTCTGTCCTCACCCTCTCCCCTCACCGTTTCTCCTCACCCTCCCTCCTCATTCTCTGTCCTCACCCTCTGTTCTCACCCTCTGTCCTCACCCTCTCTCCTCAACCTCTGTCCGCACCCTCTCCCCTCACCGTTTCTCCTCACCCTCCCTCCTCATCCTCTGTACTCACTCTCTGTCCTCACCCTCTCTTCTCATTCTATTTCCTCACTCTCTGTCTTCACCCTCCCTCCTCACCCTCTGTCCTCACCCTGTCTTCACCGTCTCTCCTCACTCTCCGTCCTCACCCTCTCCCCTCACCCTCTCTCCTCACCCTCTCCCCTCACCGTTTCTCCTCACCCTGCCTCCTCATTCTCTGTCCTCACCCTCTGTCCTCACTCTCTGTCCTCACCGTCTCTCCTCATTCTCTTTCCTCACCCTCCCTCCTCACCCTCTGTCCTCACCCTCTCTCCTCATCCTCTCTCCTCACCCTCCCTCCTCATTCTCTGTCCTTACCCTCTGTCCTCACTCTCTGTCCTCACTCTCTCCTCATTCTCTTTCCTCACCCACCCTCCTCACCCTCTGTCCTCACCATCTCTCCTCACTCTCTGTCCTCACCCTCTCTCCTCATTCTTTCCTCACCCTCTGTCTACACCGTCTCTCCTCACTCTCTGTCCTCACCCTCTCCCCTCACCGTTTCTCCTCACCCTCCCTCCTCACTCTCTGTCTTCACCCTCCCTCCTCACCCTCTGTCCTCACCCTCCCTCCTCACCCTCTGTCCTCACCCTCTCTCCTCATTTTCCTCACCCTGTCCTCACCCTCTGTCCTCACCCTCCCTCCTCACCCTCTGTCCTCACCCTCCATCCTCACCCTCTGTCCTCATCCTCCGTCCTCACCCTCTCTCCTCTCCCTCCCTCCTCACCCTCTGTCCTCACCCTCTGTCTTTACCCTGTTCTCACCCTCCGTGCTCACACTCCCTCCTCACCCTCTGTGCTCACCCTCTGTCCTCACCCTCTGTCCTCACCCTCTTTCCTCACCCTTTGTGCTCACCCTCTGTCCTCAGTCTGTCCTCGACAGTTTATCTTGAACAGTTGAATCAGCACTGAAAACATTTCTGTTGTTGTGTAATGAATCCAGTTAAACACTGAATTTCTAAATTTCTCTTTAACAGAATTTCTGTCAGAGTTCTGTTGTCGAATATTTGTTCTGAAATGATCAGCGCACATCAGCCGTTCTCACTATTGTTTCCTCCTGAAGCTGAGTCCTTGTCTTCTTGTCCATCTTGTCATTTTTGTCTCCTTCGTCTGTTTTTTTATTCTGTTATTTTTCAGAAAACTTTATTGTGTGTTTAACGTGTGTCATGTGATTTAACGTGAAATCTTTTCCCTCCTTGCTGCCTGCTGATGATCGCGATGACGTTGAACTGTTGGACAGTTTATGCGATGGAAATCAACCGTAAGTGTCTGACACTTATGAACTTTGTATAATTTACGGTGAGATGTTGATGCAGAACTTTCAGTTTGTGAGTTATTTGTTCAGTCGTGTTGTTTATAACATTTATGTTATTAAACAGGAGTGTTACAGGTCAGGTATGACAGACAGAGACAGAGAGAGAGGAGAGACAGACAGACAGACAAAGAGAGAGACAGAGAGACAGAGAGAGACAGACAGACAGACAGAGAAAGAGACAGGAACATAGAGACAGAGAGACACAGACAGAGACAGAGAGAGACAAACAGGTACACAGAGACAGACAGAGAGACAGAGAAAAAGGCAAAGAGACAGACAGACAGAGAGACAGAGAGACACAGATGGAGACAGAAAGATAGAGACAGACAGAAAAAGACAAAGAGACAGAGACAGACAGAGAGACACAGACGGAGACAGAGAGACAAACAGGGACATGGAGACAGACAGAGAGACAGAGACAGAGAGGAGAGACAGACAGTCTCTCATCACTTTGATCGTTCCTGTGTTTGTGTCTCAGCTCCATGTGGAGACAACATGTACGATGAGGACGGGAAGAAGCTTCCTCCCTGTATCCCCGGAGCCTGGCTCACTCCGGCCATCATGGCCTGTTACCTGCTGGTGGCCAACATCCTGCTGGTCAACCTGCTCATCGCTGTCTTCAAGTCAGTGCTCTGCACACAGACAGACCTCGGATCAGTGACACGGCAGATGACAGATATTTATACAAACAGATGAAAGAGGAGAAGATGTTCCTCAGATTTAATATTTCCTGAACGTAAGCTGTGAATCTGCAGACGAACCCGAGCTGCAGCCGTTAGATGATCAACAGAAACCAAAGCTCTGAGTCAAACCGCGGCTCATGGTTTACTGAACCTGAACCTCTCTGGGCTCTGAACTGCTGATTGGACAAAATGCAGGCGTCTCGAGCTGTCCTGAGACACCGGGACAAACTTTTTATCACTATTTTCTGACGTTTGTATTATAGACTAGATAATTAGTGGAGAAATCCTCTGAACAATAACTGATAATCAAACTAATCACCAGTTACAACCTAAAAATCATTATTTAACTGCAGAGACTGGGATCAATACTTTTATATTAAAAATCATCTTTCAGTCTGCCACATTAAATCAAACCTCCCTCCTCCTCCTCTCCACAGCAACACCTTCTTCGAGGTGAAATCCATCTCCAACCAGGTGTGGAAGTTCCAGCGATATCAGCTGATCATGACCTTTCATGACCGTCCCATCCTGCCTCCCCCTCTCATCATCTTCCCGCACATCTACATCGTCCTGAAGAGGCTGTGCTGCCGCTGCAGGCGAAGGCCAGAGGGAGAGCGCAACGATCGCGAGAGGCGACTCCGTAAGATTCAGCCCCAGTGACACAGACGAAAATCCTTTGTCTTTGTTCTCTCACAGTCTGCAAGAGTTTAAAATATGGAGTGTAAACGATGTTGGGAGTGTTTCCTCTGCTCGTGGTGAAACGTTGTGTCTGTAGATGTTACAGAGTTCGGTCTGAGCGCTCTCGGTGTGAAAAGTGCCCTGGTCTCTGTTGGATGAAAGTGACTGGACGTGGTTGTTTTCTTCAGAGCTGGTGCTGAGCGCAGACGAGCTGAAGAGTCTTCATGAGTTTGAGGAGCAGTGTGTGGAGGAGTATTTCAGAGAGAAGGATGATGAGAAACAGTCGTCCAACAATGAACGAATCCGAGTCACGTCTGAGAGGTCAGGACGAGACACTCACACATCACTGTGACCTAACTGCCTGATGTAGTAACGTATGCTGATCACTGATTACTCTCAGGTCAGAACGTTGTGTGATTGGTTTGATTTTGTACAAATAACTTTTCATTCTGACAGAGTGAAAACACTGAAACACACTCGTGTCATTCAGTCATTCAGGCTGCAGAACTTCATTCAGAATTCTGCGGTTTTTAACTTTCCTTCAGCATTACAGTGATCCACTGAGGACAGGAGACAGGAGCGGATCACAGCTGATGCAGCTGCTGTTAATGGAGACGATACAGACTGAACAGAAAATCCACTGATCATGTTTCGTGTGTGACTGTTGAGTGTCACATCGACCTGGTTGTTCTGTAGCTGGAACCCTGACTCTGCCGTTGATGTTTCCCTCTGCTGTGTGTTCAGGGTGGAGAACATGTACATGCGTCTGGAGGAGGTGAATGAGAGGGAGCACTCGATGAAGGCGTCCCTGCAGACCGTGGACCTGCGCTTGGCTCAGCTGGAGGAGTTTTCTGGCCGCATGATGAACGCTCTGGAGAAGCTGGCGGGCGTTGACCGGGCCGAGCTCGTCCGCACGCGCTCCAGAGGATCGTCGGTGTGTGAGCCGGCGGCTCTGCTACGACACGGCAGCATCAACAGCGCCGACGGCTACAGCCTGTACCGATACCAGCTGGAGCACGACGACAGGATCTCTGTGTCTGGAGACACGGAGGGAAACGACAGGAGGGTCCATCTGAGTCCAGAGAGACGAGGAGGAAACGCGACAGGTCAGACCAGACACATGACACGTTAGAACAGGGGATCCTGTGATGAGTTCCAGGGGCAGAGACAATCTGCACAAGCTGGCTTCATCAGCTCCTACTTTCCCATCACCATGTACCTTCAGCAGACAGCTCCACACAGCCACGTCCCACCAGGACACAAGAAGGGAAAATTCTGTTAGAATGAATACAGTTTCACTCCTAACCTGACAGGGCTTCACAGTGATGGGGGAGTGTGGACAGCTGAGGTTGGAGTTGAGGATTGTGATATGGTTTTGGTGTCTGAGGGTGTGAGGACTGGTGTGGGAGGGCACAGCTGGGGGTCCAGTGCTGAACATACTGAAGAACACGTTTTAGGGTTGTGAGACTGTAGTTTAGCAACAGTTGTGTGTTACATCACATTCGTAACACACAGCTGTGCCAGGTACGGCAGAGTGCAGCTCGCATGTTCCTCCCTCTGGGTGCAGATCAGTGTACCCCTCTGTGTTATGAAGTGTTTAAATAACGTTTACAGACACAAAGAGAAGGAAGCAGAATTTGAGGTAAATGACGTGAATTCACAGTTTGATTCACAGATGATTTCTCCTGTTTCCAGGTGACTTGAAGGAGTTCGGCTCGACTCTGGAGGTGAGGGGGCTGAAGGAGAGGACTCAGTCCTTGTCCAACGTCGACATCCTGATCTCCCCCTGTGACCCAGACCTCAGACCCCCCTACACCCATTCTGCTTCACCTCAGGCTGAACTGAAGGACACTGCCGTGGAGAAACCAGCTGAGAAGAGCCCACTGGAGGCTGCGGCGTCCTTCCCTCTGGAGAAGTCAAAGGTCACACAGTACTTATCCTCTCCAACCCTCAGTGGCTCCCCCTCCTCCAACAGGAAGTCCATCAGCAGCATTATCTACACCTCATCCCATCAGGACCAGGAGGGGCCAACCAGTTTGACCCCCCCTCAGTCATCCAGAGTAATGGAGAAAGGGAGTGGAGGAAATGAAACCACACAGGAAGTGGAGGAGTCCAGGTTGTCTGACAGGGAGGAGGGGGGTGAGGTGGTGGACAATAACCATGGTAACAGAGGGGGTGAGGAGCCATCAGAGCAACTGCTGGTGGGGGAGGACAGGATGTACCCGACACTGCGCTCTAAGAGTCTCAACACCAACCCGAGGAAGATGAGGATGAAGAGGAAGGAGGACGAGGAGATGCCTCGCTCGGCCGGCAGTGTCAGACACCTGGTGTCAGCATTCAGCAGGGGGCAGCGCAGTCCACGACCAGGACCAGAGACTCTGACTGCTGATCCTGAAGGACTGAGGTGAATTCTGACCTTTCTGTGTAACAGGTTACAGCAGCATCACCACTGAAGTACACGTATGATCATGGACTGATGAATGTGGCCCCTTCTTTAAAATTCTGGTCCTGATCTTCCCTCAGTTCATAGATGATGCAGCTTAGTGTTTCTCTGTATTTCCTGATCATCTGAACCTCTGATGTGCTCGTCAGTCTAATTGGTGTGAAATCTTTGTCATCAGCTCTTAGCAGGAAAACGTAACAAAGTAAATCGCACATTCTCCTTTTGAAGAGGACATGTTTGAAACCTTTCATTCAGATATCACCTGTTTCCGGACCCAGGGAAACATTTCTTTAACTGGACTGAACTGAACCTGATGTCCTTGGCTCCTGGATCCTGGATCCCTCCCTCTGATGATGGAATCACTGACGTGGACTCCTCCACTGTAAATGCTTTCGCTGCAAGTCCACATTTCAAGGAACTAAATAAGTAGACAAAGTCCAACCTGAGGGACACTGTAAAGATTCAACCTAATATATAAATGATCTTCTTGTTATTGTTCCTTGTTGTGAATTTGGGTAAATTGTATTTTGATTCTTTGGCAACAATGATTTAACAAACTTTTATGTTAATAAAGGACACGTAAGGTGTCAAAAAATGCCAAAAAAAAGTCAAATTTTTGTAAGACCTCAAAATGTCATAAAAAACGTCATACTATAGTAAGGCGTCAAAAAAAGTCAAATTTTTGTAAGACCTCAAAATGTCATAAAAAACGTCATAGTGTAGTATGGCATTTTTTTTGGGCAAAAAAAGTCAAAAATTTTTTTGACCTCAAAATGTCATAAAAAACGTCATAGTATAGTATGCCTTTTTTTCGGGCAAAAAAAGTCCAAATTTTTTTTGACCTCAAAATGTCATAAAAAACGTCATAGTATAGTATGGCGTTTTTTTCGGGCAAAAAAAGTCCAAATTTTTTCTGACCTCAAAATGTCATAAAAAACGTCACAGTATAGTATGGCGTCAAAATCGGCCAAAAAAAGTCAAAATTTTTTTTGACCTCAAAATGTCATAAAAAACGTCATAGTATAGGCTAGTATGGCGTTTTTTTCGGGCAAAAAAAGTCAAAATTTTTTTTGACCTCAAAATGTCATAAAAAACGTCATAGTATAGTATGGCGTTTTTTTCGGGCAAAAAAAGTCAAACTTTTTTTTGATCTCAAAATGTCATAAAAAACGTCATAGTGTAGTAAGGCGTTTTTTTCGGGCAAAAAAAGTCAACATTTTTTTTTACCTCAAAATGTCATAAAAAACGTCATAGTATAGTATGGCGTTTTTTTCGGGCAAAAGAAGTCAAAATTTTTTTTGACCTCAAAATGTCATAAAAAACGTCATAGTATAGTAAGGCGTCAAAATCGGCCAAAAAAAGTCAAAAATTTTTTTGACCTCAAAATGTCATAAAAGAACGTCATAGTATAGTATGGCGTTTTTTTCGGGTAAAAAAGCTCCAAATTTTTTTTGACCTCAAAATGTCATAAAAAACGTCATAGTATAGTATGGCGTCAAAATCGGCCAAAAAAAGTCAAAATTTTTTTTGACCTCAAAATGTCATAAAAAACGTCATAGTATAGTAAGGCGTCAAAATCGGCCAAAAAAAGTCAAAATTTTTTTTGACCTCAAAATGTCATAAAAGAACGTCATAGTATAGTATGGCGTTTTTTTCGGGCAAAAAAACTCCAAATTTTTTTTTACCTCAAAATGTCATAAAAAACGTCATAGTATAGTATGGCGTCAAAATCGGCCAAAAAAAGTCAAAATTTTTTTTGACCTAAAAATGTCATAAAAAACGTCATAGTATAGTAAGGCGTCAAAATCGGCCAAAAAAAGTCAAAATTTTTTTTGACCTCAAAATGTCTTAAAAAACGTCATAGTATACTATGGCGTCAAAATCGGCCAAAAAAAGTCAAAATTTTTTTTGACCTCAAAATGTCATAAAAAACGTCATAGTATAGTATGGCGTCAAAATCGGCCAAAAAAAGTCAAAATTGTTTCTGACCTCAAAATGTCATAAAAAACGTCATAGTATAGTAAGGCGTCAAAATCGGCCAAAAAAAGTCAAAATTTTTTTTGACCTCAAAATGTCATAAAAAACGTCATAGTATAGTATGCCGTTTTTTTCGGGCAAAAGAAGTCAAAATTTTTTTGGACCTCAAAATGTCATAAAAAACGTCATAGTATAGTATGGCGTCAAAATCAGCCAAAAAAAGTCAAAAATTTTTTTGACCTCAAAATGTCATAAAAAACGTCATAGTATAGTATGGCGTTTTTTTCGGGCAAAAAAAGTCAAAAAATTTTTTGACCTCAAAATGTCATAAAAAACGTCATAGTATAGTATGGCGTTTTTTTTTGGGCAAAAAAAGTCACAAATTTTTTTGACCTCAAAATGTCTTAAAAAACGTCATAGTATAGTATGGCGTCAAAATCGGCCAAAAAAAGTCAAAATTTTTTTTTACCTCAAAATGTCATAAAAAACGTCATAGTATAGTAAGGCGTCAAAATCGGCCAAAAAAAGTCAAAAATTTTTTTGACCTCAAAATGTCATAAAAAACGTCATAGTATAGTATGGCGTTTTTTTCGGGCAAAAAAAGTCCAAATTCATTTTGACCTCAAAATGTCATAAAAAACGTCATAGTATAGTAAGGCGTCAAAATCGGCCAAAAAAAGTCAAAATTTTTTTTGACCTCAAAATGTCATAAAAAACGTCATAGTATAGTAAGGCGTCAAAATCGGCCAAAAAAAGTCAAAAATTTTTTTGACCTCAAAATGTCTTAAAAAACGTCATAGTATAGTATGCCGTTTTTTTCGGGCAAAAAAATTCAAAAATTTTTTTGACCTCAAAATGTCATAAAAAACGTCATAGTATAGTATGGCGTCAAAATCGGCCAAAAAAAGTCAAAATTTTTTTTCACCTCAAAGTGTCATAAAAAACGTCATAGTATAGTAAGGTATCAAAATCGGCCAAAAAAAGTCAAAATTTTTTTTGACCTCAAAATGTCATAAAAAACGTCATAGTATACTGTGCCGTTTTTTTCGGGCAAAAAAAGTCAAAAATTTTTTTGACCTCAAAATGTCATAAAAAACGTCATAGTATAGTATGCCGTTTTTTTCGGGCAAAAAAAGTCAAAAATTTTTTTGACCTCAAAATGTCATAAAAAACGTCATAGTATAGTAAGGCGTTTTTTTTTCGGGCAAAAAAAGTCAAAATTTTTTTTGACCTCAAAATGTCATAAAAAACGTCATAGTATAGTAAGGCGTCAAAATCGGCCAAAAAAAGTCAAAATTTTTTTGGACCTCAAAATGTCATAAAAAACGTCATAGTATAGTATGCCGTTTTTTTCGGGCAAAAAAAGTCAAAATTTTTTTTGACCTCAAAATGTCATAAAAAACGTCACAGTATAGTATGGCGTCAAAATCGGCCAAAAAAAGTCAAAATTTTTTTTGACCTCAAAATGTCATAAAAAACGTCATAGTATAGTATGGCGTTTTTTTCGGGCAAAAAAAGTCAAAATCTTTTTTGATCTCAAAATGTCATAAAAAACGTCATAGTGTAGTAAGGCGTTTTTTTCGGGCAAAAAAAGTCAAAATTTTTTTTGACCTCAAAATGTCATAAAAAACGTCATGGTATAGTATGGCGTTTTTTTCGGGCAAAAGAAGTCAAAATTTTTTTTGACCTCAAAATGTCATAAAAAACGTCATAGTATAGTATGGCGTCAAAATCGGCCAAAAAAAGTCAAAATTTTTTTTGACCTCAAAATGTCATAAAAAACGTCATAGTAAGGCGTCAAAATCGGCCAAAAAAAGTCAAAAATTTTTTTGACCTCAAAATGTCATAAAAAACGTCATAGTATAGTAAGGCGTCAAAATCGGCCAAAAAAAGTCAAAATTTTTTTTGACCTCAAAATGTCATAAAAAACGTCATAGTATAGTATGGCGTTTTTTTCGGGCAAAAAAAGTCAAAATTTTTTTTGACCTCAAAATGTCATAAAAAACGTCATAGTATAGTAAGGCGTCAAAATCGGCCAAAAAAAGTCAAAAATTTTTTTGACCTCAAAATGTCATAAAAAACGTCATAGTATAGTATGGCGTTTTTTTCGGGCAAAAAAAGTCAAAAATTTTTTTGATCTCAAAATGTCATAAAAAACGTCATAGTATAGTATGGCGTTTTTTTCGGGCAAAAAAGGTCACAATTTTTTTTGACCTCAAAATGTCATAAAAAACGTCATAGTATAGTATGGCGTTTTTTTCGGGCAAAAAAAGGTCAAAATTTTTTTTGACCTCAAAATGTCATAAAAAACGTCATATTATAGTAAGGCGTCAAAATCGGCCAAAAAAAGTCAAAATTTTTTTGACCTCAAAATGTCATAAAAGAACGTCATAGTATAGTATGGCGTTTTTTTTTGGGCAAAAAAACTCCAAATTTTTTTTTACCTCAAAATGTCATAAAAAACGTCACAGTATAGTATGGCGTCAAAATCGGCCAAAAAAAGTCAAAATTTTTTTTGACCTCAAAATGTCATAAAAAACGTCATAGTATAGTAAGGCGTCAAAATCGGCCAAAAAAAGTCAAAATTTTTTTTGACCTCAAAATGTCATAAAAAACGTCATAGTATAGTATGGCGTTTTTTTCGGGCAAAAAAAGTCAAAATTTTTTTGGACCTCAAAATGTCATAAAAAACGTCACAGTATAGTAAGGCGTCAAAATCGGCCAAAAAAAGTCAAAATTTTTTTTGACCTCAAAATGTCATAAAAAACGTCACAGTATAGTATGGCGTCAAAATCGGCCAAAAAAAGTCAAAAAATTTTTTGACCTCAAAATGTCATAAAAAACGTCATAGTATAGTAAGGCGTCAAAATCGGCCAAAAAAAGTCAAAATTTTTTTTGACCTCAAAATGTCATAAAAAACGTCATATTATAGTAAGGCGTCAAAATCGGCCAAAAAAATTCAAAATTTTTTTGACCTCAAAATGTCATAAAAGAACGTCACAGTATAGTATGGCGTTTTTTTTCGGGAAAAAAAACTCCAAATTTTTTTTGACCTCAAAATGTCATAAAAAACGTCACAGTATAGTATGGCGTCAAAATCGGCCAAAAAAAGTCAAAATTTTTTTTGACCTCAAAATGTCATAAAAAACGTCATAGTATAGTAAGGCGTCAAAATCGGCCAAAAAAAGTCAAAAATTTTTTTGACCTCAAAATGTCATAAAAAACGTCATAGTATAGTATGGCGTTTTTTTCGGGCAAAAAAAGTCAAAATTTTTTTTGACCTCAAAATGTCATAAAAAACGTCACAGTATAGTAAGGCGTCAAAATCGGCCAAAAAAAGTCAAAATTTTTTTGGACCTCAAAATGTCATAAAAAACGTCACAGTATAGTATGGCGTCAAAATCGGCCAAAAAAAGTCAAAAATTTTTTTGACCTCAAAATGTCATAAAAAACGTCATAGTATAGTAAGGCGTCAAAATCGGCCAAAAAAAGTCAAAAATTTTTTTGACCTCAAAATGTCATTAAAAACGTCATAGTATAGTAAGGCGTCAAAATCGGCCAAAAAAAGTCAAAGTTTTTTTTGACCTCAAAATGTCATAAAAAACGTCATAGTATAGTATGGCGTTTTTTTCGGGCAAAAAAAGTCAACATTTTTTTTGACCTCAAAATGTCATAAAAAACGTCATAGTATAGTAAGGCGTCAAAATCGGCCAAAAAAAGTCAAAAATTTTTTTGACCTCAAAATGTCATAAAAACGTCATATTATAGTAAGGCGTCAAAATCGGCCAAAAAAAGTCAAAATTTTTTTTGACCACAAAATGTCATAAAAAACGTAATAGTATAGTATGCTGTTTTTTTCCGGCAAAAAAAAGTCAAAATTTTTTTTGACCTCAAAATGTCATAAAAAACGTCATAGTATAGTAAGGCGTTTTTTTCGGCCAAAAAAAGTCAAAATTTTTTTTGACCTCAAAATGTCATAAAAAACGTCATAGTATAGTATGGCGTTTTTTCGGGCAAAAAAAGTCAAAAAATTTTTTGACCACAAAATGTCATAAAAAACGTCATAGTATAGTAAGGCGTTTTTTTCGGGCAAAAAAAGTCAAAATTTTTTTTGACCTCAAAATGTCATAAAAAACGTCATAGTATAGTATGCCGTTTTTTTCGGGCAAAAAAAGTCAAAAAATTTTTTGACCTCAAAATGTCATAAAAAACGTCATAGTATACTATGGCGTCAAAATCGGCCAAAAAAAGTCAAAAATTTTTTTGACCTCAAAATGTCATAAAAAACGTCATAGTATAGTAAGGCGTTTTTTTTCGGGCAAAAAAAGTCAAAATTTTTTTTGACCTCAAAATGTCTTAAAAAAAGTCATAGTATAGTATGCCGTTTTTTTCGGGCAAAAAAAGTCAAAATTTTTTTTGACCTCAAAATGTCTTAAAAAACGTCATAGTATAGTATGCCGTTTTTTTCGGGCAAAAAAAGTCAAAAATTTTTTTGACCTCAAAATGTCATAAAAAACGTCATAGTATACTAAGGCGTCAAAATCGGCCAAAAAAAGTCCAAAATTTTTTTGACCTCAAAATGTCATAAAAAACGTCATAGTATAGTAAGGCGTCAAAATCGGCCAAAAAAAGTCAAAAATTTTTTTGACCTCAAAATGTCTTAAAAAACGTCATAGTATAGTATGCCGTTTTTTCGGGCAAAAAAAGTCAAAAAATTTTTTGACCTCAAAATGTCATTAAAAACGTCATAGTATAGTAAGGCGTCAAAATCGACCAAAAAAAATCAAAATTTTTTTGGACCTCAAAATGTCATAAAAAACATCATAGTATAGTATGGCGTTTTTTTCGGGCAAAAAAAGTCAAATTTTTTTTGACCTCAAAATGTCATAAAAAACGTCATAGTATACTATGGCGTCAAAATCGGCCAAAAAAAGTCAAATTTTTTTTTGACCTCAAAATGTCATAAAAAACGTCATAGTATAGTATGGCGTTTTTTTCGGACAAAAAAAGTCAAAAAAATTTTTGACCTCAAAATGTCATAAAAAACGTCATAGTATAGTATGGCGTCAAAATCGGCCAAAAAAAGTCACAATTTTTTTTGACCTCAAAATGTCATAAAAAACGTCATAGTATAGTAAGGCGTCAAAATCGGCCAAAAAAAGTCAAAAAATTTTTTGACCTCAAAGTGTCATAAAAAACGTCATAGTATAGTATGCCGTTTTTTTCGGGCAAAAAAAGTCAAAAATTTTTTTGACCTCAAAATGTCATAAAAAACGTCATAGTATAGTATGGCGTCAAAATCGGCCAAAAAAAGTCAAAAATTTTTTTGACCTCAAAATGTCATAAAAAACGTCATAGTATAGTAAGTCGTCAAAATCGGCCAAAAAAAGTCAAAATTTTTTTTGACCTCAAAATGTCATAAAAAACGTCATAGTATAGTAAGGCGTCAAAATCGGCCAAAAAAAGTCAAAAATTTTTTTGACCTCAAAATGTCATAAAAAAACGTCATAGTATAGTATGGCGTTTTTTTCGGGCAAAAAAAGTCAAAATTTTTTTTGACCTCAAAATGTCATAAAAAATGTTATAGTATAGTAAGGCGTCAAAATCGGCCAAAAAAAGTCAAAATTTTTTTTGACCTCAAAATGTCATAAAAAACGTCATAGTATAGTATGCCGTTTTTTTCGGCCAAAAAAAGTCAAAATTTTTTTTGACCTCAAAATGTCATAAAAAATGTCATAGTATAGTAAGGCGTCAAAATCGACCAAAAAAAATCAAAATTTTTTTTCACCTCAAAATGTCATAAAAAACGTCATAGTATAGTAAGGCGTTTTTTTCGGGCAAAAGAAGTCAAAATTTTTTTTGACCTCAAAATGTCATAAAAAACGTCATAGTATAGTATGCCGTTTTTTTCGGGCAAAAAAAGTCAAAATTTTTTTTGACCTCAAAATGTCATAAAAAACGTCATAGTATAGTAAGGCGTCAAAATCGGCCAAAAAAAGTCAAACATTTTTTTGACCTCAAAATGTCATAAAAAACGTCATAGTATAGTATGGCGTTTTTTTCGGGCAAAAAAAGTCAAAAATTTTTTTGACCTCAAAATGTCATAAAAAACGTCATAGTAAGGCGTCAAAATCGGCCAAAAAAAGTCAAAAATTTTTTTGACCTCAAAATGTCATAAAAAACGTCATAGTATAGTAAGGCGTCAAAATCGGCCAAAAAAAGTCAAAATTTTTTTTGACCTCAAAATGTCATAAAAAACGTCATAGTATAGTATGGCGTTTTTTTTCGGGCAAAAAAACTCCAAATTTTTTTTTACCTCAAAATGTCATAAAAAACGTCACAGTATAGTATGGCGTCAAAATCGGCCAAAAAAAGTCAAAATTTTTTTTGACCTCAAAATGTCATAAAAAACGTCATAGTATAGTAAGGCGTCAAAATCGGCCAAAAAAAGTCAAAAATTTTTTTGACCTCAAAATGTCATAAAAAACGTCATAGTATAGTATGGCGTTTTTTCGGGCAAAAAAAGTCAAAAAATTTTTTGACCACAAAATGTCATAAAAAACGTCATAGTATAGTAAGGCGTTTTTTTCGGGCAAAAAAAGTCAAAATTTTTTTTGACCTCAAAATGTCATAAAAAACGTCATAGTATAGTATGCCGTTTTTTTCGGGCAAAAAAAGTCAAAAAATTTTTTGACCTCAAAATGTCATAAAAAACGTCATAGTATACTATGGCGTCAAAATCGGCCAAAAAAAGTCAAAAATTTTTTTGACCTCAAAATGTCATAAAAAACGTCATAGTATAGTAAGGCGTTTTTTTCGGGCAAAAAAAGTCAAAATTTTTTTTGACCTCAAAATGTCTTAAAAAAAGTCATAGTATAGTATGCCGTTTTTTTCGGGCAAAAAAAGTCAAAATTTTTTTTGACCTCAAAATGTCTTAAAAAACGTCATAGTATAGTATGCCGTTTTTTTCGGGCAAAAAAAGTCAAAAATTTTTTTGACCTCAAAATGTCATAAAAAACGTCATAGTATACTAAGGCGTCAAAATCGGCCAAAAAAAGTCAAAATTTCTTTTGACCTCAAAATGTCATAAAAAACGTCATAGTATAGTAAGGCGTTTTTTTCGGGCAAAAAAAGTCAAAAAAATTTTTGACCTCAAAATGTCATAAAAAACGTCATAGTATACTAAGGCGTCAAAATCGGCCAAAAAAAGTCAAAATTTCTTTTGACCTCAAAATGTCATAAAAAACGTCATAGTATAGTATGGCGTCAAAATCGGCCAAAAAAAGTCAAAAAATTTTTTGACCTCAAAATGTCTTAAAAAACGTCATAGTATAGTATGCCGTTTTTTTCGGGCAAAAAAAGTCAAAATTTTTTTTGACCTCAAAATGTCATAAAAAACGTCATAGTATAGTAAGGCGTCAAAATCGGCCAGAAAAACTCAAAAAAATTTTTCACCTCAAAATGTCATAAAAAACGTCATAGTATATGCCGTTTTTTTCGGACAAAAAAAGTCAAAAAATTTTTTGACCTCAAAATGTCATAAAAAACGTCATAGTATAGTATGCCGTTTTTTTCGGGCAAAAAAAGTCAAAAATTTTTTTGACCTCAAAATGTCATAAAAAACGTCATAGTATAGTAAGGCGTCAAAATCGGCCAAAAAAAGTCAAAATTTCTTTTGACCTCAAAATGTCATAAAAAACGTCATAGTATAGTATGGCGTTTTTTCGGGCAAAAAAAGTCAAAAAATTTTTTGACCTCAAAATGTCATAAAAAACGTCATAGTATAGTATGCCGTTTTTTTCGGGCAAAAAATGTCAAAAATTTTTTTGACCTCAAAATGTCATAAAAAACGTCATAGTATAGTATGGCGTTTTTTTCGGGCAAAAAAAGTCAAAAAATTTTTTGACCTCAAAATGTCTTGAAAAACGTCATAGTATAGTATGGCGTCAAAATCAGCCATAAAAAGTCAAAATTTTTTTTGACCTCAAAATGTCATAAAAAACGTCATAGTATAGTAAGGCGTCAAAATCGGCCAAAAAAAGTCAAAATTTCTTTTGACCTCAAAATGTCATAAAAAACGTCATAGTATAGTATGAAGTTTTTTCGGGCAAAAAAAGTCAAAAAATTTTTTGACCACAAAATGTCATAAAAAACGTCATAGTATAGTATGCCGTTTTTTTCGGGCAAAAAAATTCAATTTTTTTTTTGACCTCAAAATGTAATAAAAAACGTCATAGTATAGTAAGGCGTTTTTTTCGGGCAAAAAAAGTCAAAAATTTTTTTGACCTCAAAATGTCATAAAAAACGTCATAGTATAGTAAGGCGTCAAAATCGACCAAAAAAAATCAAAAATTTTTTTGACCTCAAAATGTCATAAAAAACGTCACAGTATAGTAAGGCGTTTTTTTCGGGCAAAAAAAGTCAAAAAATTTTTTGACCTCAAAATGTCTTGAAAAACGTCATAGTATACTATGGCGTCAAAATCGGCCAAAAAAAGTCAAAAATTTTTTGGACCTCAAAATGTCATAAAAAACGTCATAGTATAGTAAGGCGTCAAAATCGGCCAAAAAAAGTCAAAATTTCTTTTGACCTCAAAATGTCATAAAAAACGTCATAGTATAGTATGGCGTTTTTTTCGGGCAAAAAAAGTCAAAAAATTTTTTGACCTCAAAATGTCATAAAAAACGTCATAGTATACTATGGCGTCAAAATCGGCCAAAAAAAGTCAAATTTTTTTTTGACCTCAAAATGTCATAAAAAACGTCATAGTATAGTAAGGCGTCAAAATCGGCCAAAAAAAGTCAAAATTTTTTTTGACCTCAAAATGTCATAAAAAACGTCATAGTATACTATGGCGTCAAAATCGGCAAAAAAAAGTCAAAATTTTTTTTGACCTCAAAATGTCATAAAAAACGTCATAGTATAGTATGCCGTTTTTTTCGGGCAAAAAAAGTCACAAATTTTTTTGACCTCAAAATGTCATAAAAAACGTCATAGTATAGTATGCCGTTTTTTCGGGAAAAAAAAGTCAAAAATTTTTTTGACCACAAAATGTCATAAAAAACGTCATAGTATAGTAAGGCGTCAAAATCGGCCAAAAAAAGTCCAAAATTTTTTTGACCTCAAAATGTCTTCAAAAACGTCATAGTATAGTAAGGCGTTTTTTTCGGGCAAAAAAAGTCAAAAAATTTTTTCACCTCAAAATGTCATAAAAAACGTCATAGTATATGCCGTTTTTTTCGGACAAAAAAAGTCAAAAAATTTTTTGACCTCAAAATGTCATAAAAAACGTCATAGTATAGTATGCCGTTTTTTTCGGGCAAAAAAAGTCAAAAATTTTTTTGACCTCAAAATGTCATAAAAAACGTCATAGTATAGTAAGGCGTTTTTTTCGGGCAAAAAAAGTCAAAATTTTTTTTGACCTCAAAATGTCATAAAAAACGTCATAGTATAGTAAGGCGTCAAAATCGGCCAAAAAAAGTCAAAAATTTTTTTGACCTCAAAATGTCATAAAAAACGTCATAGTATACTATGGCGTCAAAATCGGCAAAAAAAAGTCAAAATTTTTTTTGACCTCAAAATGTCATAAAAAACGTCATAGTATAGTATGGCGTTTTTTCAGGCAAAAAAAGTCACAATTTTTTTTGACCTCAAAATGTCATAAAAAACGTCATAGTATAGTATGCCGTTTTTTTCGGGCAAAAAAAGTCACAAATTTTTTTGACCTCAAAATGTCATAAAAAACGTCATAGTATAGTATGCCGTTTTTTCGGGAAAAAAAAGTCAAAAAATTTTTTGACCACAAAATGTCATAAAAAACGTCATAGTATACTAAGGCGTCAAAATCGGCCAAAAAAAGTCCAAAATTTTTTTGACCTCAAAATGTCATAAAAAACGTCATAGTATAGTAAGGCGTCAAAATCGGCCAAAAAAAGTCAAAAATTTTTTTGACCTCAAAATGTCTTAAAAAACGTCATAGTATAGTATGCCGTTTTTTCGGGCAAAAAAAGTCAAAAAATTTTTTGACCTCAAAATGTCATTAAAAACGTCATAGTATAGTAAGGCGTCAAAATCGACCAAAAAAAATCAAAATTTTTTTGGACCTCAAAATGTCATAAAAAACATCATAGTATAGTATGGCGTTTTTTTCGGGCAAAAAAAGTCAAATTTTTTTTGACCTCAAAATGTCATAAAAAACGTCATAGTATACTATGGCGTCAAAATCGGCCAAAAAAAGTCAAATTTTTTTTTGACCTCAAAATGTCATAAAAAAACGTCATAGTATACTAAGGCGTCAAAATCGGCCAAAAAAAGTCAAAATTTTTTTTGACCTCAAAATGTCATAAAAAACGTCATAGTATAGTATGGCGTTTTTTTCAGGCAAAAAAAGTCACAATTTTTTTTGACCTCAAAATGTCATAAAAAACGTCATAGTATAGTATGCCGTTTTTTTTCGGGCAAAAAAAGTCAAAAATTTTTTTGACCTCAAAATGTCATAAAAAACGTCATAGTATAGTAAGGCGTTTTTTTCGGGCAAAAAAAGTCAAAATTTTTTTTGACCTCAAAATGTCATAAAAAACGTCATAGTATAGTAAGGCGTCAAAATCGGCCAAAAAAAGTCAAAAATTTTTTTGACCTCAAAATGTCATAAAAAACGTCATAGTATACTATGGCGTCAAAATCGGCAAAAAAAAGTCAAAATTTTTTTTGACCTCAAAATGTCATAAAAAACGTCATAGTATAGTAAGGCGTCAAAATCGGCCAAAAAAAGTCAAAATTTTTTTTGACCTCAAAATGTCATAAAAAACGTCATAGTATAGTAAGGCGTCAAAATCGGCCAAAAAAAGTCAAAAAATTTTTTGACCTCAAAATGTCATAAAAAACGTCATAGTATACTATGGCGTCAAAATCGGCAAAAAAAAGTCAAAATTTTTTTTGACCTCAAAATGTCATAAAAAACGTCATAGTATAGTATGGCGTTTTTTTCAGGCAAAAAAAGTCACAATTTTTTTTGACCTCAAAATGTCATAAAAAACGTCATAGTATAGTATGCCGTTTTTTTCGGGCAAAAAAAGTCACAAATTTTTTTGACCTCAAAATGTCATAAAAAACGTCATAGTATAGTATGCCGTTTTTTCGGGAAAAAAAAGTCAAAAAATTTTTTGACCACAAAATGTCATAAAAAACGTCATAGTATACTAAGGCGTCAAAATCGGCCAAAAAAAGTCCAAAATTTTTTTGACCTCAAAATGTCATAAAAAACGTCATAGTATAGTAAGGCGTCAAAATCGGGCAAAAAAAGTCAAAAATTTTTTTGACCTCAAAATGTCTTAAAAAACGTCATAGTATAGTATGGCGTCAAAATCGGCCAAAAAAAGTCAAAATTTTTTTTGACCTCAAAATGTCATAAAAAACGTCATAGTATAGTATGCCGTTTTTTTTCGGGCAAAAAAAGTCAAAAAATTTTTTGACCTCAAAATGTCATTAAAAACGTCATAGTATAGTAAGGCGTCAAAATCGACCAAAAAAAAATCAAAATTTTTTTGGACCTCAAAATGTCATAAAAAACATCATAGTATAGTATGGCGTTTTTTTCGGGCAAAAAAAGTCAAATTTTTTTTGACCTCAAAATGTCATAAAAAACGTCATAGTATACTATGGCGTCAAAATCGGCCAAAAAAAGTCAAATTTTTTTTTGACCTCAAAATGTCATAAAAAACGTCATAGTATACTAAGGCGTCAAAATCGGCCAAAAAAAGTCAAAATTTTTTTTGACCTCAAAATGTCATAAAAAACGTCATAGTATAGTATGGCGTTTTTTTCAGGCAAAAAAAGTCACAATTTTTTTTGACCTCAAAATGTCATAAAAAACGTCATAGTATAGTATGCCGTTTTTTTCGGGCAAAAAAAGTCAAAAATTTTTTTGACCTCAAAATGTCATAAAAAACGTCATAGTATAGTAAGGCGTTTTTTTCGGGCAAAAAAAGTCAAAATTTTTTTTGACCTCAAAATGTCATAAAAAACGTCATAGTATAGTATGCCGTTTTTTCGGGAAAAAAAAGTCAAAAAATTTTTTGACCACAAAATGTCATAAAAAACGTCATAGTATAGTAAGGCGTCAAAATCGGCCAAAAAAAGTCCAAAATTTTTTTGACCTCAAAATGTCTTCAAAAACGTCATAGTATAGTATGGCATCAAAATCGGCCAAAAAAAGTCAAAAATTTTTTTGACCTCAAAATGTCATAAAAAACGTCATAGTATAGTAAGGCGTTTTTTTCGGGCAAAAAAAGTCACAATTTTTTTTTACCTCAAAATGTCATAAAAAATGTCATAGTCAAAATTTTTTTTGACCTCAAAATGTCATAAAAAACGTCATAGTATAGTATGGCGTTTTTTTCGGGCAAAAAAAGTCAAAAAATTTTTTGACCTCAAAATGTCTTGAAAAACGTCATAGTATAGTATGGCGTCAAAATCGGCCATAAAAAGTCAAAATTTTTTTTGACCTCAAAATGTCATAAAAAACGTCATAGTATAGTAAGGCGTCAAAATCGGCCAAAAAAAGTCAAAATTTCTTTTGACCTCAAAATGTCATAAAAAACGTCATAGTATAGTATGGCGTTTTTTCGGGCAAAAAAAGTCAAAAAATTTTTTGACCACAAAATGTCATAAAAAACGTCATAGTATAGTATGCCGTTTTTTTTCGGGCAAAAAAATTCAATTTTTTTTTTGACCTCAAAATGTAATAAAAAACGTCATAGTATAGTAAGGCGTTTTTTTCGGGCAAAAAAAGTCAAAAATTTTTTTGACCTCAAAATGTCATAAAAAACGTCATAGTATAGTAAGGCGTCAAAATCGACCAAAAAAAATCAAAAATTTTTTTGACCTCAAAATGTCATAAAAAACGTCACAGTATAGTAAGGCGTTTTTTTCGGGCAAAAAAAGTCAAAAAATTTTTTGACCTCAAAATGTCATAAAAAACGTCATAGTATACTATGGCGTCAAAATCGGCCAAAAAAAGTCAAATTTTTTTTTGACCTCAAAATGTCATAAAAAACGTCATAGTATACTAAGGCGTCAAAATCGGCCAAAAAAAGTCAAAATTTTTTTTGACCTCAAAATGTCATAAAAAACGTCATAGTATAGTATGCCGTTTTTTTCGGGCAAAAAAAGTCAAAATTTTTTTTGACCTCAAAATGTCTTCAAAAACGTCATAGTATAGTAAGGCGTTTTTTTCGGGCAAAAAAAGTCAAACATTTTTTTCACCTCAAAATGTCATAAAAAACGTCATAGTATATGCCGTTTTTTTCGGACAAAAAAAGTCAAAAAATTTTTTGACCTCAAAATGTCATAAAAAACGTCATAGTATAGTATGCCGTTTTTTTCGGGCAAAAAAAGTCAAAAATTTTTTTGACTTCAAAATGTCATAAAAAACGTCATAGTATACTATGGCGTCAAAATCGGCAAAAAAAAGTCAACATTTTTTTTGACCTCAAAATGTCATAAAAAACGTCATAGTATAGTATGGCGTTTTTTTTCAGGCAAAAAAAGTCACAATTTTTTTTTACCTCAAAATGTCATAAAAAACGTCATAGTATAGTATGCCGTTTTTTTCGGGCAAAAAAAGTCAAAAATTTTTTTGACCTCAAAATGTCATAAAAAACGTCATAGTCAAAATTTTTTTTGACCTCAAAATGTCATAAAAAACGTCATAGTATAGTAAGGCGTCAAAATCGGCCAAAAAAAGTCAAAATTTTTTTTTACCTCAAAATGTCATAAAAAACGTCATAGTATAGTATGCCGTTTTTTTCGGGCAAAAAAAGTCACAATTTTTTTTGACCTCAAAATGTCATAAAAAACGTCATAGTATAGTAAGGCGTCAAAATCGGCCAAAAAAAGTCAAAAATTTTTTTGACCTCAAAATGTCATAAAAAACGTCATAGTATACTATGGCGTCAAAATCGGCAAAAAAAAGTCAAAATTTTTTTTGACCTCAAAA
Source organism: Toxotes jaculatrix (assembly GCF_017976425.1). Lineage (NCBI taxonomy): Eukaryota > Metazoa > Chordata > Actinopteri > Toxotidae > Toxotes > Toxotes jaculatrix. Next base: position 32,629,384 of record NC_054394.1, on the reverse strand, counting down.
TGTCATAAAAAACGTCATAGTATAGTATGCCGTTTTTTTCGGGCAAAAAAAGTCACAAATTTTTTTGACCTCAAAATGTCATAAAAAACGTCATAGTATAGTATGCCGTTTTTTCGGGAAAAAAAAGTCAAAAATTTTTTTGACCACAAAATGTCATAAAAAACGTCATAGTATAGTAAGGCGTCAAAATCGGCCAAAAAAAGTCCAAAATTTTTTTGACCTCAAAATGTCTTCAAAAACGTCATAGTATAGTAAGGCGTTTATTTCGGGCAAAAAAAGTCAAAAATTTTTTTCACCTCAAAATGTCATAAAAAACGTCATACTATATGCCGTTTTTTTCGGACAAAAAAAGTCAAAAAATTTTTTGACCTCAAAATGTCATAAAAAACGTCATAGTATAGTATGCCGTTTTTTTCGGGCAAAAAAAGTCAAAAATTTTTTTGACCTCAAAATGTCATAAAAAACGTCATAGTATACTATGGCGTCAAAATCGGCAAAAAAAAGTCAACATTTTTTTTTACCTCAAAATGTCATAAAAAACGTCATAGTATAGTATGGCGTTTTTTTCAGGCAAAAAAAGTCACAATTTTTTTTGACCTCAAAATGTCATAAAAAACGTCATAGTATAGTATGCCGTTTTTTTCGGGCAAAAAAAGTCAAAAATTTTTTTGACCTCAAAATGTCATAAAAAACGTCATAGTATAGTAAGGCGTTTTTTTCGGGCAAAAAAAGTCAAAATTTTTTTTGACCTCAAAATGTCATAAAAAACGTCATAGTATAGTAAGGCGTCAAAATCGGCCAAAAAAAGTCAAAAATTTTTTTGACCTCAAAATGTCATAAAAAACGTCATAGTATACTATGGCGTCAAAATCGGCAAAAAAAAGTCAAAATTTTTTTTGACCTCAAAATGTCATAAAAAACGTCATAGTATAGTAAGGCGTCAAAATCGGCCAAAAAAAGTCAAAATTTTTTTTGACCTCAAAATGTCATAAAAAACGTCATAGTATAGTAAGGCGTCAAAATCCGCCAAAAAAAGTCAAAAATTTTTTTGACCTCAAAATGTCATAAAAAACGTCATAGTATACTATGGCGTCAAAATCGGCAAAAAAAAGTCAAAATTTTTTTTGACCTCAAAATGTCATAAAAAACGTCATAGTATAGTATGGCGTTTTTTTCAGGCAAAAAAAGTCACAATTTTTTTTGACCTCAAAATGTCATAAAAAACGTCATAGTATAGTATGCCGTTTTTTTCGGGCAAAAAAAGTCACAAATTTTTTTGACCTCAAAATGTCATAAAAAACGTCATAGTATAGTATGCCGTTTTTTCGGGAAAAAAAAGTCAAAAAATTTTTTGACCACAAAATGTCATAAAAAACGTCATAGTATACTAAGGCGTCAAAATCGGCCAAAAAAAGTCCAAAATTTTTTTGACCTCAAAATGTCATAAAAAACGTCATAGTATAGTAAGGCGTCAAAATCGGGCAAAAAAAGTCAAAAATTTTTTTGACCTCAAAATGTCTTAAAAAACGTCATAGTATAGTATGGCGTCAAAATCGGCCAAAAAAAGTCAAAATTTTTTTTGACCTCAAAATGTCATAAAAAACGTCATAGTATAGTATGCCGTTTTTTTCGGGCAAAAAAAGTCAAAAAATTTTTTGACCTCAAAATGTCATTAAAAACGTCATAGTATAGTAAGGCGTCAAAATCGACCAAAAAAAATCAAAATTTTTTTGGACCTCAAAATGTCATAAAAAACATCATAGTATAGTATGGCGTTTTTTTCGGGCAAAAAAAGTCAAATTTTTTTTGACCTCAAAATGTCATAAAAAACGTCATAGTATACTATGGCGTCAAAATCGGCCAAAAAAAGTCAAATTTTTTTTTGACCTCAAAATGTCATAAAAAACGTCATAGTATACTAAGGCGTCAAAATCGGCCAAAAAAAGTCAAAATTTTTTTTGACCTCAAAATGTCATAAAAAACGTCATAGTATAGTATGGCGTTTTTTTCAGGCAAAAAAAGTCACAATTTTTTTTGACCTCAAAATGTCATAAAAAACGTCATAGTATAGTATGCCGTTTTTTTCGGGCAAAAAAAGTCAAAAATTTTTTTGACCTCAAAATGTCATAAAAAACGTCATAGTATAGTAAGGCGTTTTTTTCGGGCAAAAAAAGTCAAAATTTTTTTTGACCTCAAAATGTCATAAAAAACGTCATAGTATAGTATGCCGTTTTTTCGGGAAAAAAAAGTCAAAAAATTTTTTGACCACAAAATGTCATAAAAAACGTCATAGTATAGTAAGGCGTCAAAATCGGCCAAAAAAAGTCCAAAATTTTTTTGACCTCAAAATGTCTTCAAAAACGTCATAGTATAGTATGGCATCAAAATCGGCCAAAAAAAGTCAAAAATTTTTTTGACCTCAAAATGTCATAAAAAACGTCATAGTATAGTAAGGCGTTTTTTTCGGGCAAAAAAAGTCACAATTTTTTTTTACCTCAAAATGTCATAAAAAATGTCATAGTCAAAATTTTTTTTGACCTCAAAATGTCATAAAAAACGTCATAGTATAGTATGGCGTTTTTTTCGGGCAAAAAAAGTCAAAAAATTTTTTGACCTCAAAATGTCTTGAAAAACGTCATAGTATAGTATGGCGTCAAAATCGGCCATAAAAAGTCAAAATTTTTTTTGACCTCAAAATGTCATAAAAAACGTCATAGTATAGTAAGGCGTCAAAATCGGCCAAAAAAAGTCAAAATTTCTTTTGACCTCAAAATGTCATAAAAAACGTCATAGTATAGTATGGCGTTTTTTCGGGCAAAAAAAGTCAAAAAATTTTTTGACCACAAAATGTCATAAAAAACGTCATAGTATAGTATGCCGTTTTTTTCGGGCAAAAAAATTCAATTTTTTTTTTGACCTCAAAATGTAATAAAAAACGTCATAGTATAGTAAGGCGTTTTTTTCGGGCAAAAAAAGTCAAAAATTTTTTTGACCTCAAAATGTCATAAAAAACGTCATAGTATAGTAAGGCGTCAAAATCGACCAAAAAAAATCAAAAATTTTTTTGACCTCAAAATGTCATAAAAAACGTCACAGTATAGTAAGGCGTTTTTTTCGGGCAAAAAAAGTCAAAAAATTTTTTGACCTCAAAATGTCATAAAAAACGTCATAGTATACTATGGCGTCAAAATCGGCCAAAAAAAGTCAAATTTTTTTTTGACCTCAAAATGTCATAAAAAACGTCATAGTATACTAAGGCGTCAAAATCGGCCAAAAAAAGTCAAAATTTTTTTTGACCTCAAAATGTCATAAAAAACGTCATAGTATAGTATGCCGTTTTTTTCGGGCAAAAAAAGTCAAAATTTTTTTTGACCTCAAAATGTCTTCAAAAACGTCATAGTATAGTAAGGCGTTTTTTTCGGGCAAAAAAAGTCAAACATTTTTTTCACCTCAAAATGTCATAAAAAACGTCATAGTATATGCCGTTTTTTTCGGACAAAAAAAGTCAAAAAATTTTTTGACCTCAAAATGTCATAAAAAACGTCATAGTATAGTATGCCGTTTTTTTCGGGCAAAAAAAGTCAAAAATTTTTTTGACTTCAAAATGTCATAAAAAACGTCATAGTATACTATGGCGTCAAAATCGGCAAAAAAAAGTCAACATTTTTTTTGACCTCAAAATGTCATAAAAAACGTCATAGTATAGTATGGCGTTTTTTTCAGGCAAAAAAAGTCACAATTTTTTTTTACCTCAAAATGTCATAAAAAACGTCATAGTATAGTATGCCGTTTTTTTCGGGCAAAAAAAGTCAAAAATTTTTTTGACCTCAAAATGTCATAAAAAACGTCATAGTCAAAATTTTTTTTGACCTCAAAATGTCATAAAAAACGTCATAGTATAGTAAGGCGTCAAAATCGGCCAAAAAAAGTCAAAATTTTTTTTTACCTCAAAATGTCATAAAAAACGTCATAGTATAGTATGCCGTTTTTTTCGGGCAAAAAAAGTCACAATTTTTTTTGACCTCAAAATGTCATAAAAAACGTCATAGTATAGTAAGGCGTCAAAATCGGCCAAAAAAAGTCAAAAATTTTTTTGACCTCAAAATGTCATAAAAAACGTCATAGTATACTATGGCGTCAAAATCGGCAAAAAAAAGTCAAAATTTTTTTTGACCTCAAAATGTCATAAAAAACGTCATAGTATAGTATGCCGTTTTTTTCGGGCAAAAAAAGTCACAAATTTTTTTGACCTCAAAATGTCATAAAAAACGTCATAGTATAGTATGCCGTTTTTTCGGGAAAAAAAAGTCAAAAATTTTTTTGACCACAAAATGTCATAAAAAACGTCATAGTATAGTAAGGCGTCAAAATCGGCCAAAAAAAGTCCAAAATTTTTTTGACCTCAAAATGTCTTCAAAAACGTCATAGTATAGTAAGGCGTTTATTTCGGGCAAAAAAAGTCAAAAATTTTTTTCACCTCAAAATGTCATAAAAAACGTCATACTATATGCCGTTTTTTTCGGACAAAAAAAGTCAAAAAATTTTTTGACCTCAAAATGTCATAAAAAACGTCATAGTATAGTATGCCGTTTTTTTCGGGCAAAAAAAGTCAAAAATTTTTTTGACCTCAAAATGTCATAAAAAACGTCATAGTATACTATGGCGTCAAAATCGGCAAAAAAAAGTCAACATTTTTTTTTACCTCAAAATGTCATAAAAAACGTCATAGTATAGTATGGCGTTTTTTTCAGGCAAAAAAAGTCACAATTTTTTTTGACCTCAAAATGTCATAAAAAACGTCATAGTATAGTATGCCGTTTTTTTCGGGCAAAAAAAGTCAAAAATTTTTTTGACCTCAAAATGTCATAAAAAACGTCATAGTATAGTAAGGCGTTTTTTTCGGGCAAAAAAAGTCAAAATTTTTTTTGACCTCAAAATGTCATAAAAAACGTCATAGTATAGTAAGGCGTCAAAATCGGCCAAAAAAAGTCAAAAATTTTTTTGACCTCAAAATGTCATAAAAAACGTCATAGTATAGTAAGGCGTCAAAATCGGCCAAAAAAAGTCAAAATTTTTTTGACCTCAAAATGTAATAAAAAACGTCATAGTATAGTATGCCGTTTTTTTCGGGCAAAAAAAGTCACAAATTTTTTTGACCTCAAAATTTCATAAAAAACGTCATAGTATAGTATGCCGTTTTTTCGGGAAAAAAAAGTCAAAAAATTTTTTGACCACAAAATGTCATAAAAAACGTCATAGTATAGTAAGGCGTCAAAATCGGCCAAAAAAAGTCCAAAATTTTTTTGACCTCAAAATGTCTTCAAAAACGTCATAGTATAGTAAGGCGTTTTTTTCGGGCAAAAAAAGTCAAAATTTTTTTTGACCTCAAAATGTCATAAAAAACGTCATAGTATAGTAAGGCGTCAAAATCGGCCAAAAAAAGTCAAAAATTTTTTTGACCTCAAAATGTCATAAAAAACGTCATAGTATAGTATGCCGTTTTTTTCGGGCAAAAAAAGTCACAAATTTTTTTGACCTCAAAATGTCATAAAAAACGTCATAGTATAGTATGCCGTCTTTTCGGGAAAAAAAAGTCAAAAAATTTTTTGACCACAAAATGTCATAAAAAACGTCATAGTATAGTATGGCGTCAAAATCGGCCAAAAAAAGTCAAAATTTTTTTTGACCTCAAAATGTCATAAAAAACGTCATAGTATAGTATGGCGTCAAAATCGGCCAAAAAAAGTCAAAATTTTTTTTGACCTCAAAATGTCATAAAAAACGTCATAGTATAGTAAGGCGTTTTTTTCGGGCAAAAAAAGTCACAATTTTTTTTGACCTCAAAATGTCATAAAAAATGTCATAGTCAAAATTTTTTTTGACCTCAAAATGTCATAAAAAACGTCATAGTATCGTATGGCGTCAAAATCGGCCAAATAAAGTCCAAAATTTTTTTGACCTCAAAATGTCTTAAAAAACGTCATAGTATAGTAAGGCGTCAAAATCGGCCAAAAAAAGTCAAAAATTTTTTTGACCTCAAAATGTCATAAAAAACGTCATAGTATACTATGGCGTCAAAATCGGCAAAAAAAAGTCAAAATTTTTTTTGACCTCAAAATGTCATAAAAAACGTCATAGTATATGCCGTTTTTTTCGGACAAAAAAAGTCAAAAAATTTTTTGACCTCAAAATGTCATAAAAAACGTCATAGTATAGTATGCCGTTTTTTTCGGGCAAAAAAAGTCAAAAATTTTTTTGACTTCAAAATGTCATAAAAAACGTCATAGTATACTATGGCGTCAAAATCGGCAAAAAAAAGTCAACATTTTTTTTGACCTCAAAATGTCATAAAAAACGTCATAGTATAGTATGCCGTTTTTTTCGGGCAAAAAAAGTCAAAAATTTTTTTGACCTCAAAATGTCATAAAAAACGTCATAGTATACTATGGCGTCAAAATCGGCCAAAAAAAGTCAAAAATTTTTTTGACCTCAAAATGTCATAAAAAACGTCATAGTATAGTAAGGCGTTTTTTTCGGGCAAAAAAAGTCAAAATTTTTTTTGACCTCAAAATGTCATACAAAACGTCATAGTATAGTATGCCGTTTTTTCGGGAAAAAAAAGTCAAAAAATTTTTTGACCACAAAATGTCATAAAAAACGTCATAGTATAGTAAGGCGTCAAAATCGGCCAAAAAAAGTCCAAAATTTTTTTGACCTCAAAATGTCTTCAAAAACGTCATAGTATAGTATGGCGTCAAAATCGGCCAAAAAAAGTCAAAATTTTTTTTGACCTCAAAATGTCATAAAAAACGTCATAGTATAGTATGGCGTCAAAATCGGCCAAAAAAAGTCTAAATTTTTTTTGACCTCAAAATGTCATAAAAAACGTCATAGTATAGTAAGGCGTTTTTTTCGGGCAAAAAAAGTCACAATTTTTTTTTACCTCAAAATGTCATAAAAAATGTCATAGTCAAAATTTTTTTTGACCTCAAAATGTCATAAAAAACGTCATAGTATAGTAAGGCGTCAAAATCGGCCAAAAAAAGTCAAAAATTTTTTTGACCTCAAAATGTCTTAAAAAACGTCATAGTATAGTATGGCGTCAAAATCGGCCAAAAAAAGTCAAAATTTTTTTTGACCTCAAAATGTCATAAAAAACGTCATAGTATAGTATGCCGTTTTTTTCGGGCAAAAAAAGTCAAAAAATTTTTTGACCTCAAAATGTCATTAAAAACGTCATAGTATAGTAAGGCGTCAAAATCGACCAAAAAAAATCGAAATTTTTTTGGACCTCAAAATGTCATAAAAAACATCATAGTATAGTATGGCGTTTTTTTCGGGCAAAAAAAGTCAAATTTTTTTTTGACCTCAAAATGTCATAAAAAACGTCATAGTATACTATGGCGTCAAAATCGGCCAAAAAAAGTCAAATTTTTTTTTGACCTCAAAATGTCATTAAAAACGTCATAGTATACTAAGGCGTCAAAATCGGCCGAAAAAAGTCAAAATTTTTTTTGACCTCAAAATGTCATAAAAAACGTCATAGTATAGTATGCCGTTTTTTTCGGGCAAAAAATGTCAAAATTTTTTTTGACCTCAAAATGTCATAAAAAACGTCATAGTATAGTAAGGCGTTTTTTTCGGGCAAAAAAAGTCAAAATTTTTTTTGACCTCAAAATGTCATAAAAAACGTCATAGTATAGTAAGGCGTTTTTTTCGGGCAAAAAAAGTCACAATTTTTTTTTACCTCAAAATGTCATAAAAAACGTCATAGTATAGTAAGGCGTTTTTTTCGGGCAAAAAAAGTCAAAATTTTTTTTGACCTCAAAATGTCATAAAAAACGTCATAGTATAGTAAGGCGTCAAAATCGGCCAAAAAAAGTCAAAATTTTTTTTGACCTCAAAATGTCATAAAAAACGTCATAGTATAGTATGCCGTTTTTTTCGGGCAAAAAAAGTCACAATTTTTTTTGACCTCAAAATGTCATAAAAAACGTCATAGTATAGTAAGGCGTCAAAATCGGCCAAAAAAAGTCAAAAATTTTTTTGACCTCAAAATGTCATAAAAAACGTCATAGTATACTATGGCGTCAAAATCGGCAAAAAAAAGTCACAATTTTTTTTGACCTCAAAATGTCATAAAAAACGTCATAGTATAGTATGCCGTTTTTTTCGGGCAAAAAAAGTCACAAATTTTTTTGACCTCAAAATGTCATAAAAAAACGTCATAGTATAGTATGCCGTTTTTTCGGGAAAAAAAAGTCAAAAATTTTTTTGACCACAAAATGTCATAAAAAACGTCATAGTATAGTAAGGCGTCAAAATCGGCCAAAAAAAGTCCAGAATTTTTTTGACCTCAAAATGTCTTCAAAAACGTCATAGTATAGTAAGGCGTTTTTTTCGGGCAAAAAAAGTCAAAAATTTTTTTCACCTCAAAATGTCATAAAAAACGTCATAGTATATGCCGTTTTTTTCGGACAAAAAAAGTCAAAAAATTTTTTGACCTCAAAATGTCATAAAAAACGTCATAGTATAGTATGCCGTTTTTTTCGGGCAAAAAAAGTCAAAAATTTTTTTGACCTCAAAATGTCATAAAAAACGTCATAGTATACTATGGCGTCAAAATCGGCAAAAAAAAGTCAACATTTTTTTTGACCTCAAAATGTCATAAAAAACGTCATAGTATAGTATGGCGTTTTTTTCAGGCAAAAAAAGTCACAATTTTTTTTGACCTCAAAATGTCATAAAAAACGTCATAGTATAGTATGCCGTTTTTTTCGGGCAAAAAAAGTCAAAAATTTTTTTGACCTCAAAATGTCATAAAAAACGTCATAGTATAGTAAGGCGTTTTTTTCGGGCAAAAAAAGTCAAAATTTTTTTTGACCTCAAAATGTCATAAAAAACGTCATAGTATAGTAAGGCGTCAAAATCGGCCAAAAAAAGTCAAAAATTTTTTTGACCTCAAAATGTCTTAAAAAACGTCATAGTATAGTATGGCGTCAAAATCGGCCAAAAAAAGTCAAAATTTTTTTTGACCTCAAAATGTCATAAAAAACGTCATAGTATAGTATGCCGTTTTTTTCGGGCAAAAAAAGTCAAAAAATTTTTTGACCTCAAAATGTCATTAAAAACGTCATAGTATAGTAAGGCGTCAAAATCGACCAAAAAAAATCAAAATTTTTTTGGACCTCAAAATGTCATAAAAAACATCATAGTATAGTATGGCGTTTTTTTCGGGCAAAAAAAGTCAAATTTTTTTTGACCTCAAAATGTCATAAAAAACGTCATAGTATACTATGGCGTCAAAATCGGCCAAAAAAAGTCAAATTTTTTTTTGACCTCAAAATGTCTTAAAAAACGTCATAGTATAGTATGGCGTCAAAATCGGCCAAAAAAAGTCAAAAATTTTTTTGACCTCAAAATGTCTTAAAAAACGTCATAGTATAGTAAGGCGTCAAAATCGGCCAAAAAAAGTCCAAAATTTTTTTGACCTCAAAATGTCTTCAAAAACGTCATAGTATAGTATGGCGTCAAAATCGGCCAAAAAAAAGTCAAAATTTTTTTTGACCTCAAAATGTCATAAAAAACGTCATAGTATAGTATGGCATCAAAATCGGCCAAAAAAAGTCAAAATTTTTTTTGACCTCAAAATGTCATAAAAAACGTCATAGTATAGTAAGGCGTTTTTTTCGGGCAAAAAAAGTCACAATTTTTTTTTACCCTCAAAATGTCATAAAAAATGTCATAGTCAAAATTTTTTTTGACCTCAAAATGTCATAAAAAACGTCATAGTATAGTAAGGCGTCAAAATCGGCCAAAAAAAGTCAAAAATTTTTTTGACCTCAAAATGTCTTAAAAAACGTCATAGTATAGTATGGCGTCAAAATCGGCCAAAAAAAGTCAAAATTTTTTTTGACCTCAAAATGTCATAAAAAACGTCATAGTATAGTATGCCGTTTTTTTCAGGCAAAAAAAGTCAAAAAATTTTTTGACCTCAAAATGTCATAAAAACGTCATAGTATAGTAAGGCGTTTTTTTCGGGCAAAAAAAGTCAAAAATTTTTTTAACCTCAAAATGTCATAAAAAATGTCATAGTATAGTAAGGCGTCAAAATCGACCAAAAAAAATCAAAATTTTTTTGGACCTCAAAAATGTCATAAAAAACGTCATAGTATAGTATGGCGTTTTTTTCTGGGCAAAAAAAAGTCAAATTTTTTTTTGACCTCAAAATGTCATAAAAAACGTCATAGTATACTATGGCGTCAAAATCGGCCAAAAAAAGTCAAATTTTTTTTTGACCTCAAAATGTCATAAAAACGTCATAGTATAGTAAGGCGTTTTTTTTGGGCAAAAAAAGTCAAATTTTTTTTTGACCTCAAAATGTCTTAAAAAACGTCATAGTATAGTATGCCGTTTTTTTCGGGCAAAAAAAGTCAAAAAATTTTTTGACCTCAAAATGTCATAAAAAACGTCATAGTATAGTATGCCGTTTTTTTTCGGCCAAAAAAAGTCAAAATTTTTTTTCACCTCAAAATGTCATAAAAAAACGTCATAGTATATGCCGTTTTTTTTTTCGGACAAAAAAAGTCAAAAAAATTTTTGACCTCAAAATGTCATAAAAAACGTCATAGTATAGTATGCCGTTTTTTTTTCGGGCAAAAAAAGTCAAAAATTTTTTTGACCTCAAAATGTCATAAAAAACGTCATAGTATAGTAAGGCGTTTTTTTCGGGCAAAAAAAGTCACAATTTTTTTTTACCTCAAAATGTCATAAAAAATGTCATAGTCAAAATTTTTTTTGACCTCAAAATGTCATAAAAAACGTCATAGTATAGTAAGGCGTCAAAATCGGCCAAAAAAAGTCAAAAATTTTTTTGACCTCAAATGTCTTAAAAAACGTCATAGTATAGTATGGCGTCAAAATCGGCCAAAAAAAGTCAAAATTTTTTTTGACCTCAAAATGTCATAAAAAACGTCATAGTATAGTATGCCGTTTTTTTTCAGGCAAAAAAAGTCAAAAAAATTTTTTGACCTCAAAATGTCATAAAAACGTCATAGTATAGTAAGGCGTTTTTTTCGGGCAAAAAAAGTCAAAAAATTTTTTTAACCTCAAAATGTCATAAAAAATGTCATAGTATAGTAAGGCGTCAAAATCGACCAAAAAAAATCAAAATTTTTTTGGACCTCAAAATGTCATAAAAAACGTCATAGTATAGTATGGCGTTTTTTTCGGGCAAAAAAAGTCAAATTTTTTTTTGACCTCAAAATGTCATAAAAAACGTCATAGTATACTATGGCGTCAAAATCGGCCAAAAAAAGTCAAATTTTTTTTTGACCTCAAAATGTCATAAAAAACGTCATAGTATAGTATGGCGTTTTTTTCAGGCAAAAAAAAGTCACAATTTTTTTTGACCTCAAAATGTCATAAAAAACGTCATAGTATAGTATGCCGTTTTTTCGGGCAAAAAAAGTCAAAAATTTTTTTGACCTCAAAATGTCATAAAAAAACGTCATAGTATAGTAAGGCGTTTTTTTCGGGCAAAAAAAGTCAAAATTTTTTTTGACCTCAAAATGTCATAAAAAACGTCATAGTATAGTAAGGCGTCAAAATCGGCCAAAAAAAGTCAAAAATTTTTTTGACCTCAAAATGTCATAAAATAACGTCATAGTATACTATGGCGTCAAAATCGGCAAAAAAAAGTCAAAATTTTTTTTGACCTCAAAATGTCATAAAAAACGTCATAGTATAGTATGTCGTTTTTTTCAGGCAAAAAAAGTCACAAATTTTTTTGACCTCAAAAATGTCATAAAAAACGTCATAGTATAGTATGCCGTTTTTTTCGGGAAAAAAAAGTCAAAAAATTTTTTGACCACAAAATGTCATAAAAAACGTCATAGTATAGTAAGGCGTCAAAATCGGCCAAAAAAAGTCCAAAATTTTTTTGACCTCAAAATGTCTTCAAAAACGTCATAGTATAGTATGGCGTCAAAATCGGCAAAAAAAAGTCAAAATTTTTTTTGACCTCAAAATGTCATAAAAAACGTCATAGTATAGTATGGCATCAAAATCGGCCAAAAAAAGTCAAAATTTTTTTTGACCTCAAAATGTCATAAAAAACGTCATAGTATAGTAAGGCGTTTTTTTCGGGCAAAAAAAGTCACAATTTTTTTTTACCTCAAAATGTCATAAAAAATGTCATAGTCAAAATTTTTTTTGACCTCAAAAATGTCATAAAAAACGTCATAGTATAGTAAGGCGTCAAAATCGGCCAAAAAAAGTCAAAAATTTTTTGACCTCAAAATGTCTTAAAAAACGTCATAGTATAGTATGGCGTCAAAATCGGCCAAAAAAAGTCAAAATTTTTTTTGACCTCAAAATGTCATAAAAAACGTCATAGTATAGTATGCCGTTTTTTTCAGGCAAAAAAAGTCAAAAAATTTTTTGACCTCAAAATGTCATAAAAAACGTCATAGTATAGTATGCCGTTTTTTTCGGGCAAAAAAAGTCAAAATTTTTTTTGACCTCAAAATGTCATAAAAAAACGCCATAGTATAGTAAGGCGTTTTTTTCGGGCAAAAAAAGTCACAATTTTTTTGACCTCAAAATGTCATAAAAAACGTCATAGTATAGTAAGGCGTTTTTTTCGGGCAAAAAAAAGTCAAAATTTTTTTTGACCTCAAAATGTCATAAAAAACGTCATAGTATAGTATGCCGTTTTTTTCGGGCAAAAAATGTCAAAATTTTTTTTTGACCTCAAAATGTCATAAAAAACATCATAGTATAGTATGGCGTTTTTTTCGGGCAAAAAAAGTCAAAAAATTTTTTGACCTCAAAAATGTCTTGAAAAACGTCATAGTATAGTATGCCGTTTTTTTCGGGCAAAAAATGTCAAAATTTTTTTTGACCTCAAAATGTCATAAAAAACGTCATAGTATAGTATGCCGTTTTTTTCGGGCAAAAAAAAGTCAAAAATTTTTTTGACCTCAAAATGTCATAAAAAACGTCATAGTATAGTAAGGCGTTTTTTCGGGCAAAAAAAAAGTCAAAAATTTTTTTAACCTCAAAATGTCATAAAAAATGTCATAGTATAGTAAGGCGTCAAAATCGACCAAATAAATCAAATTTTTTTGGACCTCAAAATGTCATAAAAAACGTCATAGTATAGTATGGCGTTTTTTTCGGGCAAAAAAAGTCAAAGAAATTTTTTGACCTCAAAATGTCATAAAAAACGTCATAGTATACTATGGCGTCAAAATCGGCCAAAAAAAAGTCAATTTTTTTTTGACCTCAAAATGTCATAAAAAACGTCATAGTATACTAAGGCGTCAAAATCGGCCAAAAAAAGTCACAATTTTTTTTGACCCTCAAAATGTCATAAAAAACGTCATAGTATAGTATGCCGTTTTTTTCGGGCAAAAAATGTCAAAATTTTTTTTGACCTCAAAATGTCATAAAAAACGTCATAGTATAGTATGCCGTTTTTTTCGGGCAAAAAAAGTCAAAATTTTTTTTGACCTCAAAATGTCATAAAAAACGTCATAGTATAGTATGCCGTTTTTTTCGGGCAAAAAAATGTCAAAATTTTTTTTGACCTCAAAATGTCATAAAAAAACGTCATAGTATAGTAAGGCGTTTTTTTCGGGCAAAAAAAGTCAAAATTTTTTTTGACCTCAAAATGTCATAAAAAAACGTCATAGTATAGTAAGGCGTTTTTTTTCGGGCAAAAAAAGTCACAATTTTTTTTTTACCTCAAAATGTCATAAAAAACGTCATAGTATAGTAAGCGTTTTTTTCGGGCAAAAAAAGTCAAAATTTTTTTTGACCTCAAAATGTCATAAAAAACGTCATAGTATAGTAAAGGCGTCAAAATCGGCCAAAAAAAGTCAAAATTTTTTTTGACCTCAAAATGTCATAAAAAACGTCATAGTATAGTATGCCGTTTTTTTTCGGCCAAAAAAAGTAAAAATTTTTTTTCACCTCAAAATGTCATAAAAAACGTCATAGTATATGCCGTTTTTTTCGGACAAAAAAAGTCAAAAAAATTTTTGACCTCAAAATTGTCATAAAAAACGTCATAGTATAGTATGCCGTTTTTTTCGGCCAAAAAAAGTCAAAAATTTTTTTGACCTCAAAATGTCATAAAAAACGTCATAGTATACTATGGCGTCAAAATCGGCCAAAAAAAGTCAAATTTTTTTTGACCTCAAAATGTCATAAAAAACGTCATAGTATAGTATGCCGTTTTTTCGGGCAAAAAAAGTCAAAATTTTTTTTTTTTTGACCTCAAAATGTCATAAAAAACGTCATAGTATAGTAAGGCGTTTTTTTCGGGCAAAAAAAGTCACAATTTTTTTTGACCTCAAAATGTCATAAAAAACGTCATAGTATAGTAAGGCGTCAAAATCGGCCAAAAAAAGTCAAATTTTTTTTTGACCTCAAAATGTCATAAAAAACGTCATAGTATAGTAAGGCGTTTTTTTTGGGCAAAAAAAGTCAAATTTTTTTTTGACCTCAAAATGTCTTAAAAAACGTCATAGTATAGTATGCCGTTTTTTTCGGGCAAAAAAAGTCAAAAATTTTTTTGACCTCAAAATGTCATAAAAAACGTCATAGTATAGTATGCCGTTTTTTTCGGCCAAAAAAAGTAAAAAATTTTTTTCACCTCAAAATGTCATAAAAAACGTCATAGTATATGCCGTTTTTTTCGGACAAAAAAAGTCAAAAAAATTTTTGACCTCAAAATGTCATAAAAAACGTCATAGTATAGTATGCCGTTTTTTTCGGGCAAAAAAAGTCAAAAATTTTTTTGACCTCAAAATGTCATAAAAAACGTCATAGTATACTATGGCGTCAAAATCGGCCAAAAAAAGTCAAATTTTTTTTTGACCTCAAAATGTCATAAAAAACGTCATAGTATACTAAGGCGTCAAAATCGGCCAAAAGAAGTCAAAATTTTTTTTGACCTCAAAATGTCATAAAAAACGTCATAGTATAGTATGCCGTTTTTTTCGGGCAAAAAATGTCAAAATTTTTTTTGACCTCAAAATGTCATAAAAAATGTCATAGTATAGTATGCCGTTTTTTTCGGGCAAAAAAAGTCAAAAATTTTTTTGACCTCAAAATGTCATAAAAAACGTCATAGTATAGTAAGGCGTTTTTTCGGGCAAAAAAAGTCAAAAATTTTTTTAACCTCAAAATGTCATAAAAAATGTCATAGTATAGTATGCCGTTTTTTTCGGGCAAAAAATGTCAAAATTTTTTTTGACCTCAAAATGTCATAAAAAACGTCATAGTATAGTATGCCGTTTTTTTCGGGCAAAAAAAGTCAAAATTTTTTTTGACCTCAAAATGTCATAAAAAACGTCATAGTATAGTATGGCATCAAAATCGGCCAAAAAAAGTCAAAATTTTTTTTGACCTCAAAATGTCATAAAAAACGTCATAGTATAGTATGCCGTTTTTTTCAGGCAAAAAAAGTCAAAAAATTTTTTGACCTCAAAATGTCATAAAAAACGTCATAGTATAGTATGCCGTTTTTTTTCGGGCAAAAAAAGTCAAAATTTTTTTTGACCTCAAAATGTCATAAAAAACGCCATAGTATAGTAAGGCGTTTTTTTCGGGCAAAAAAAGTCACAATTTTTTTTGACCTCAAAATGTCATAAAAAACGTCATAGTATAGTAAGGCGTTTTTTTCGGGCAAAAAAAGTCAAAATTTTTTTTGACCTCAAAATGTCATAAAAAACGTCATAGTATAGTATGCCGTTTTTTTCGGGCAAAAAATGTCAAAATTTTTTTTGACCTCAAAATGTCATAAAAAACATCATAGTATAGTATGGCGTTTTTTTCGGGCAAAAAAAGTCAAAAAATTTTTTGACCTCAAAATGTCTTGAAAAACGTCATAGTATAGTATGCCGTTTTTTTCGGGCAAAAAATGTCAAAATTTTTTTTGACCTCAAAATGTCATAAAAAACGTCATAGTATAGTATGCCGTTTTTTTCGGGCAAAAAAAGTCAAAAATTTTTTTGACCTCAAAATGTCATAAAAAACGTCATAGTATAGTAAGGCGTTTTTTCGGGCAAAAAAAGTCAAAAATTTTTTTAACCTCAAAATGTCATAAAAAATGTCATAGTATAGTAAGGCGTCAAAATCGACCAAAATAAATCAAAATTTTTTTGGACCTCAAAATGTCATAAAAAACGTCATAGTATAGTATGGCGTTTTTTTCGGGCAAAAAAAGTCAAAAAATTTTTTGACCTCAAAATGTCATAAAAAACGTCATAGTATACTATGGCGTCAAAATCGGCCAAAAAAAGTCAAATTTTTTTTTGACCTCAAAATGTCATAAAAAACGTCATAGTATACTAAGGCGTCAAAATCGGCCAAAAAAAGTCACAATTTTTTTTGACCTCAAAATGTCATAAAAAACGTCATAGTATAGTATGCCGTTTTTTTCGGGCAAAAAATGTCAAAATTTTTTTTGACCTCAAAATGTCATAAAAAACGTCATAGTATAGTATGCCGTTTTTTTCGGGCAAAAAAAGTCAAAATTTTTTTTGACCTCAAAATGTCATAAAAAACGTCATAGTATAGTATGCCGTTTTTTTCGGGCAAAAAATGTCAAAATTTTTTTTGACCTCAAAATGTCATAAAAAACGTCATAGTATAGTAAGGCGTTTTTTTCGGGCAAAAAAAGTCAAAATTTTTTTTGACCTCAAAATGTCATAAAAAACGTCATAGTATAGTAAGGCGTTTTTTTCGGGCAAAAAAAGTCACAATTTTTTTTTACCTCAAAATGTCATAAAAAAACGTCATAGTATAGTAAGGCGTTTTTTTCGGGCAAAAAAAGTCAAAATTTTTTTTGACCTCAAAATGTCATAAAAAACGTCATAGTATAGTAAGGCGTCAAAATCGGCCAAAAAAAGTCAAAATTTTTTTTGACCTCAAAATGTCATAAAAAACGTCATAGTATAGTATGCCGTTTTTTTCGGCCAAAAAAAGTAAAAATTTTTTTTCACCTCAAAATGTCATAAAAAACGTCATAGTATATGCCGTTTTTTTCGGACAAAAAAAGTCAAAAAAATTTTTGACCTCAAAATGTCATAAAAAACGTCATAGTATAGTATGCCGTTTTTTTCGGCCAAAAAAAGTCAAAAATTTTTTTGACCTCAAAATGTCATAAAAAACGTCATAGTATACTATGGCGTCAAAATCGGCCAAAAAAAGTCAAATTTTTTTTTGACCTCAAAATGTCATAAAAAACGTCATAGTATAGTATGCCGTTTTTTTCGGGCAAAAAAAGTCAAAATTTTTTTTGACCTCAAAATGTCATAAAAAACGTCATAGTATAGTAAGGCGTTTTTTTCGGGCAAAAAAAGTCACAATTTTTTTTGACCTCAAAATGTCATAAAAAACGTCATAGTATAGTAAGGCGTCAAAATCGGCCAAAAAAAGTCAAATTTTTTTTTGACCTCAAAATGTCATAAAAAACGTCATAGTATAGTAAGGCGTTTTTTTTGGGCAAAAAAAGTCAAATTTTTTTTTGACCTCAAAATGTCTTAAAAAACGTCATAGTATAGTATGCCGTTTTTTTCGGGCAAAAAAAGTCAAAAATTTTTTTGACCTCAAAATGTCATAAAAAACGTCATAGTATAGTATGCCGTTTTTTTCGGCCAAAAAAAGTAAAAAATTTTTTTCACCTCAAAATGTCATAAAAAACGTCATAGTATATGCCGTTTTTTTCGGACAAAAAAAGTCAAAAAAATTTTTGACCTCAAAATGTCATAAAAAACGTCATAGTATAGTATGCCGTTTTTTTCGGGCAAAAAAAGTCAAAAATTTTTTTGACCTCAAAATGTCATAAAAAACGTCATAGTATACTATGGCGTCAAAATCGGCCAAAAAAAGTCAAATTTTTTTTTGACCTCAAAATGTCATAAAAAACGTCATAGTATACTAAGGCGTCAAAATCGGCCAAAAGAAGTCAAAATTTTTTTTGACCTCAAAATGTCATAAAAAACGTCATAGTATAGTATGCCGTTTTTTTCGGGCAAAAAATGTCAAAATTTTTTTTGACCTCAAAATGTCATAAAAAATGTCATAGTATAGTATGCCGTTTTTTTCGGGCAAAAAAAGTCAAAAATTTTTTTGACCTCAAAATGTCATAAAAAACGTCATAGTATAGTAAGGCGTTTTTTCGGGCAAAAAAAGTCAAAAATTTTTTTAACCTCAAAATGTCATAAAAAATGTCATAGTATAGTATGCCGTTTTTTTCGGGCAAAAAATGTCAAAATTTTTTTTGACCTCAAAATGTCATAAAAAACGTCATAGTATAGTATGCCGTTTTTTTCGGGCAAAAAAAGTCAAAATTTTTTTTGACCTCAAAATGTCATAAAAAACGTCATAGTATAGTAAGGCGTCAAAATCGACCAAAATAAATCAAAATTTTTTTGGACCTCAAAATGTCATAAAAAACGTCATAGTATAGTATGGCGTTTTTTTCGGGCAAAAAAAGTCAAAAAATTTTTTGACCTCAAAATGTCATAAAAAACGTCATAGTATACTATGGCGTCAAAATCGGCCAAAAAAAGTCAAATTTTTTTTTGACCTCAAAATGTCATAAAAAACGTCATAGTATACTAAGGCGTCAAAATCGGCCAAAAAAAGTCACAATTTTTTTTGACCTCAAAATGTCATAAAAAACGTCATAGTATAGTATGCCGTTTTTTTCGGGCAAAAAATGTCAAAATTTTTTTTGACCTCAAAATGTCATAAAAAACGTCATAGTATAGTATGCCGTTTTTTTCGGCCAAAAAAAGTAAAAAATTTTTTTCACCTCAAAATGTCATAAAAAACGTCATAGTATATGCCGTTTTTTTCGGACAAAAAAAGTCAAAAAAATTTTTGACCTCAAAATGTCATAAAAAACGTCATAGTATAGTATGCCGTTTTTTTCGGGCAAAAAAAGTCAAAAATTTTTTTGACCTCAAAATGTCATAAAAAACGTCATAGTATACTATGGCGTCAAAATCGGCCAAAAAAAGTCAATTTTTTTTTTGACCTCAAAATGTCATAAAAAACGTCATAGTATACTAAGGCGTCAAAATCGGCCAAAAGAAGTCAAAATTTTTTTTGACCTCAAAATGTCATAAAAAACGTCATAGTATAGTATGCCGGTTTTTTTCGGGCAAAAAATGTCAAAATTTTTTTTGACCTCAAAATGTCATAAAAAACGTCATAGTATAGTATGCCGTTTTTTTTCGGGCAAAAAAAGTCAAAAATTTTTTTGACCTCAAAATGTCATAAAAAAACGTCATAGTATAGTAAGGCGTTTTTTCGGGCAAAAAAAGTCAAAAATTTTTTTAACCTCAAAATGTCATAAAAAATGTCATAGTATAGTAAGGCGTCAAAATCGACCAAAATAAATCAAAAATTTTTTGGACCTCAAAATGTCATAAAAACGTCATAGTATAGTAAGGCGTCAAAATCGGCCAAAAAAAGTCAAAAATTTTTTTGACCTCAAAATGTCATAAAAAACGTCATAGTATACTATGGCGTCAAAATCGGCAAAAAAAAGTCAAAATTTTTTTTGACCTCAAAATGTCATAAAAAACGTCATAGTATAGTATGGCGTTTTTTTCGGGCAAAAAAAGTCAAAAAAATTTTTGACCTCAAAATGTCTTGAAAAACGTCATAGTATAGTATGGCGTCAAAATCGGCCATAAAAAGTCAAAAATTTTTTTGACCTCAAAATGTCATAAAAAACGTCATAGTATAGTAAGGCGTCAAAATCGGCCAAAAAAAGTCAAAATTTCTTTTGACCTCAAAATGTCATAAAAAACGTCATAGTATAGTATGCCGTTTTTTTCGGGCAAAAAATGTCAAAATTTTTTTTGACCTCAAAATGTCTTAAAAAACGTCATAGTATAGTATGCCGTTTTTTTCGGGCAAAAAAAGTCAAAATTTTTTTTTACCTCAAAATGTCATAAAAAACGTCATAGTATAGTAAGGCGTTTTTTTCGGGCAAAAAAAGTCACAATTTTTTTTGACCTCAAAATGTCATAAAAAACGTCATAGTATAGTAAGGCGTTTTTTTCGGGCAAAAAAAGTCAAAATTTTTTTTGACCTCAAAATGTCATAAAAAACGTCATAGTATAGTAAGGCGTCAAAATCGGCCAAAAAAAGTCAAATTTTTTTTTGACCTCAAAATGTCATAAAAAACGTCATAGTATAGTAAGGCGTTTTTTTTGGGCAAAAAAAGTCAAATTTTTTTTTGACCTCAAAATGTCTTAAAAAACGTCATAGTATAGTATGCCGTTTTTTTTGGGCAAAAAAAGTCAAAAATTTTTTTGACCTCAAAATGTCATAAAAAACGTCATAGTATACTATGGCGTCAAAATCGGCCAAAAAAAGTCAAATTTTTTTTTGACCTCAAAATGTCATAAAAAACGTCATAGTATACTAAGGCGTCAAAATCGGCCAAAAAAAGTCACAATTTTTTTTGACCTCAAAATGTCATAAAAAACGTCATAGTATAGTATGCCGTTTTTTTCGGGCAAAAAATGTCAAAATTTTTTTTGACCTCAAAATGTCATAAAAAACGTCATAGTATAGTATGCCGTTTTTTTCGGGCAAAAAAAGTCAAAATTTTTTTTTACCTCAAAATGTCATAAAAAACGTCATAGTATAGTAAGGCGTTTTTTTCGGGCAAAAAAAGTCACAATTTTTTTTGACCTCAAAATGTCATAAAAAACGTCATAGTATAGTAAGGCGTTTTTTTCGGGCAAAAAAAGTCACAATTTTTTTTGACCTCAAAATGTCATAAAAAACGTCATAGTATAGTAAGGCGTCAAAATCGGCCAAAAAAAGTCAAATTTTTTTTTGACCTCAAAATGTCATAAAAAACGTCATAGTATAGTAAGGCGTTTTTTTTTGGGCAAAAAAAGTCAAATTTTTTTTTGACCTCAAAATGTCTTAAAAAACGTCATAGTATAGTATGCCGTTTTTTTTGGGCAAAAAAAGTCAAAAATTTTTTTGACCTCAAAATGTCATAAAAAACGTCATAGTATAGTATGCCGTTTTTTTCGGCCAAAAAAAGTAAAAATTTTTTTTCACCTCAAAATGTCATAAAAAACGTCATAGTATACTATGGCGTCAAAATCGGCCAAAAAAAGTCAAATTTTTTTTTGACCTCAAAATGTCATAAAAAACGTCATAGTATAGTAAGGCGTCAAAATCGGCCAAAAAAAGTCAAATTTTTTTTTGACCTCAAAATGTCATAAAAAACGTCATAGTATAGTAAGGCGTTTTTTTTTGGGCAAAAAAAGTCAAATTTTTTTTTTGACCTCAAAATGTCTTAAAAAACGTCATAGTATAGTATGCCGTTTTTTTCGGGCAAAAAAAGTCAAAAATTTTTTTGACCTCAAAATGTCATAAAAAACGTCATAGTATAGTATGCCGTTTTTTTCGGCCAAAAAAAGTAAAAATTTTTTTTCACCTCAAAATGTCATAAAAAACGTCATAGTATATGCCGTTTTTTTCGGACAAAAAAAGTCAAAAAAATTTTTGACCTCAAAATGTCATAAAAAACGTCATAGTATAGTATGCCGTTTTTTTCGGGCAAAAAAAGTCAAAAATTTTTTTGACCTCAAAATGTCATAAAAAACGTCATAGTATACTATGGCGTCAAAATCGGCCAAAAAAAGTCAAATTTTTTTTTGACCTCAAAATGTCATAAAAAACGTCATAGTATAGTATGCCGTTTTTTTTCGGGCAAAAAAAGTCAAAATTTTTTTTGACCTCAAAATGTCATAAAAAACGTCATAGTATAGTAAGGCGTTTTTTTCGGGCAAAAAAAGTCACAATTTTTTTTGACCTCAAAATGTCATAAAAAACGTCATAGTATAGTAAGGCGTCAAAATCGGCCAAAAAAAGTCAAATTTTTTTTTGACCTCAAAATGTCATAAAAAACGTCATAGTATAGTAAGGCGTTTTTTTTTGGGCAAAAAAAGTCAAATTTTTTTTTGACCTCAAAATGTCTTAAAAAACGTCATAGTATAGTATGCCGTTTTTTTCGGGCAAAAAAAGTCAAAAATTTTTTTGACCTCAAAATGTCATAAAAAACGTCATAGTATAGTATGCCGTTTTTTTTCGGCCAAAAAAAGTAAAAATTTTTTTTCACCTCAAAATGTCATAAAAAACGTCATAGTATATGCCGTTTTTTTCGGACAAAAAAAGTCAAAAAAATTTTTGACCTCAAAATGTCATAAAAAACGTCATAGTATAGTATGCCGTTTTTTTCGGGCAAAAAAAGTCAAAAATTTTTTTGACCTCAAAATGTCATAAAAAACGTCATAGTATACTATGGCGTCAAAATCGGCCAAAAAAAGTCAAATTTTTTTTTGACCTCAAAATGTCATAAAAAACGTCATAGTATACTAAGGCGTCAAAATCGGCCAAAAGAAGTCAAAATTTTTTTTCACCTCAAAATGTCATAAAAAACGTCATAGTATAGTATGGCGTTTTTTCGGGCAAAAAAAGTCAAAAAATTTTTTGACCACAAAATGTCATAAAAAACGTCATAGTATAGTATGCCGTTTTTTTCGGGCAAAAAAATTCAATTTTTTTTTTGACCTCAAAATGTAATAAAAAACGTCATAGTATAGTAAGGCGTTTTTTTCGGGCAAAAAAAGTCAAAAATTTTTTTGACCTCAAAATGTCATAAAAAACGTCATAGTATAGTAAGGCGTCAAAATCGGCAAAAAAAAGTCAAATTTTTTTTTGACCTCAAAATGTCTTAAAAAACGTCATAGTATAGTATGCCGTTTTTTTCGGGCAAAAAAAGTCAAAAATTTTTTTGACCTCAAAATGTCATAAAAAACGTCATAGTATAGTATGCCGTTTTTTTCGGCCAAAAAAAGTAAAAATTTTTTTTCACCTCAAAATGTCATAAAAAACGTCATAGTATATGCCGTTTTTTTCGGACAAAAAAAGTCAAAAAAATTTTTGACCTCAAAATGTCATAAAAAACGTCATAGTATAGTATGCCGTTTTTTTCGGGCAAAAAAAGTCAAAAATTTTTTTGACCTCAAAATGTCATAAAAAACGTCATAGTATACTATGGCGTCAAAATCGGCCAAAAAAAGTCAAATTTTTTTTTTACCTCAAAATGTCATAAAAAACGTCATAGTATACTAAGGCGTCAAAATCGGCCAAAAGAAGTCAAAATTTTTTTTGACCTCAAAATGTCATAAAAAACGTCATAGTATAGTATGCCGTTTTTTTCGGGCAAAAAAAGTCAAAATTTTTTTTGACCTCAAAATGTCATAAAAAACGTCATAGTATAGTATGGCGTTTTTTTCGGGCAAAAAAAGTCAAAAAATTTTTTGACCTCAAAATGTCTTGAAAAACGTCATAGTATAGTATGCCGTTTTTTTCGGGCAAAAAATGTCAAAATTTTTTTTGACCTCAAAATGTCATAAAAAACGTCATAGTATAGTATGCCGTTTTTTTCGGGCAAAAAAAGTCAAAAATTTTTTTGGACCTCAAAATGTCATTAAAAACGTCATAGTATAGTATGGCGTTTTTTTCGGGCAAAAAAAGTCACAATTTTTTTTGACCTCAAAATGTCATAAAAAACGTCATAGTATAGTATGGCGTCAAAATCGGCCATAAAAAGTCAAAAATTTTTTTGACCTCAAAATGTCATAAAAAACGTCATAGTATAGTAAGGCGTCAAAATCGGCCAAAAAAAGTCAAAATTTCTTTTGACCTCAAAATGTCATAAAAAACGTCATAGTATAGTATGGCGTTTTTTCGGGCAAAAAAAGTCAAAAAATTTTTTGACCACAAAATGTCATAAAAAACGTCATAGTATAGTATGCCGTTTTTTTCGGGCAAAAAAATTCAATTTTTTTTTTGACCTCAAAATGTAATAAAAAACGTCATAGTATAGTAAGGCGTTTTTTTCGGGCAAAAAAAGTCAAAAATTTTTTTGACCTCAAAATGTCATAAAAAACGTCATAGTATAGTAAGGCGTCAAAATCGGCAAAAAAAAGTCCAAAATTTTTTTGACCTCAAAATGTCTTCAAAAACGTCATAGTATATGCCGTTTTTTTTCGGACAAAAAAAGTCAAAAAATTTTTTGACCTCAAAATGTCATAAAAAACGTCATAGTATAGTATGCCGTTTTTTTCGGGCAAAAAAAGTCAAAAATTTTTTTGACCTCAAAATGTCATAAAAAACGTCATAGTATACTATGGCGTCAAAATCTGCAAAAAAAAGTCAACATTTTTTTTGACCTCAAAATGTCATAAAAAACGTCATAGTATAGTATGGCGTTTTTTTCGGGCAAAAAAAGTCAAACATTTTTTTCACCTCAAAATGTCATAAAAAACGTCATAGTATATGCCGTTTTTTTCGGACAAAAAAAGTCAAAAAATTTTTTGACCTCAAAATGTCATAAAAAACGTCATAGTATAGTATGCCGTTTTTTTCGGGCAAAAAAAGTCAAAAATTTTTTTGACCTCAAAATGTCATAAAAAACGTCATAGTATACTATGGCGTCAAAATCGGCAAAAAAAAGTCAACATTTTTTTTGACCTCAAAATGTCATAAAAAACGTCATAGTATAGTATGGCGTTTTTTTCGGGCAAAAAAAGTCACAATTTTTTTGGACCTCAAAATGTCATAAAAAACGTCATAGTATAGTAAGGCGTTTTTTTCGGGCAAAAAAAGTCAAAATTTTTTTGGACCTCAAAATGTCATAAAAAACGTCATAGTATAGTAAGGCGTCAAAATCGGCCAAAAAAAGTCAAAAAATTTTTTGACCTCAAAATGTCATAAAAAACGTCATAGTATACTATGGCGTCAAAATCGGCAAAAAAAAGTCAAAATTTTTTTTGACCTCAAAATGTCATAAAAAACGTCATAGTATAGTATGCCGTTTTTTTCGGGCAAAAAAAGTCACAAATTTTTTTGACCTCAAAATGTCATAAAAAACGTCATAGTATAGTATGCCGTTTTTTCGGGAAAAAAAAGTCAAAAAATTTTTTGACCACAAAATGTCATAAAAAACGTCATAGTATAGTAAGGCGTCAAAATCGGCCAAAAAAAGTCCAAAATTTTTTTGACCTCAAAATGTCATAAAAAACGTCATAGTATACTATGGCGTCAAAATCGGCAAAAAAAAGTCAAAATTTTTTTTGACCTCAAAATGTCATAAAAAACGTCATAGTATAGTATGCCGTTTTTTTCGGGCAAAAAAAGTCACAAATTTTTTTGACCTCAAAATGTCATAAAAAACGTCATAGTATAGTATGCCGTTTTTTCGGCCAAAAAAAGTCAAAATTTTTTTTGACCTCAAAATGTCATAAAAAACGTCATAGTATAGTATGGCGTCAAAATCGGCCAAAAAAAGTCAAAATTTTTTTTGACCTCAAAATGTCATAAAAAAACGTCATAGTATAGTAAGGCGTTTTTTTCGGGCAAAAAAAGTCACAATTTTTTTTGACCTCAAAATGTCATAAAAAATGTCATAGTATAGTAAGGCGTTTTTTTTGGGCAAAAAAAGTCAAATTTTTTTTTTGACCTCAAAATGTCTTAAAAAACGTCATAGTATAGTATGGCGTCAAAATCGGCCAAAAAAAGTCAAAAATTTTTTTTGACCTCAAAATGTCTTAAAAAACGTCATAGTATAGTATGCCGTTTTTTTCGGGCAAAAAAAGTCAAAAATTTTTTTGACCTCAAAATGTCATAAAAAACGTCATAGTATAGTATGCCGTTTTTTTCAGCCAAAAAAATTCAAAATTTTTTTTCACCTCAAAATGTCATAAAAAACGTCATAGTATATGCCGTTTTTTTTCGGACAAAAAAAGTCAAAAAATTTTTTGACCTCAAAATGTCATAAAAAACGTCATAGTATAGTATGCCGTTTTTTTTCGGGCAAAAAAAGTCAAACATTTTTTTGACCTCAAAATGTCATAAAAAACGTCATAGTATACTATGGCGTCAAAATCGGCCAAAAAAAGTCAAAATTTTTTTTGACCTCAAAATGTCATAAAAAACGTCATAGTATAGTATGGCGTTTTTTTCAGGCAAAAAAAAGCCAACATTTTTTTTTGACCTCAAAATGTCATAAAAAATGTCATAGTATAGTATGGCGTTTTTTCGGGAAAAAAAAGTCAAAAAATTTTTTGACCACAAAATGTCATAAAAAACGTCATAGTATAGTAAGGCGTCAAAATCGGCCAAATAAAGTCCAAAATTTTTTTGACCTCAAAATGTCATAAAAAACGTCATAGTATAGTATGGCGTCAAAATCGGCCAAAAAAAGTCAAAATTTTTTTTGACCTCAAAATGTCATAAAAAACGTCATAGTATAGTAAGGCGTTTTTTTCGGGCAAAAAAAGTCACAATTTTTTTTTACCTCAAAATGTCATAAAAAATGTCATAGTCAAAATTTTTTTTGACCTCAAAATGTCATAAAAAACGTCATAGTATAGTATGCCGTTTTTTACGGGCAAAAAAAGTCAAAAATTTTTTTGACCTCAAAATGTCATAAAAAACGTCATAGTATACTATGGCGTCAAAATCGGCCAAAAAAAGTCAAAAATTTTTTTGACCTCAAAATGTCATAAAAAACGTCATAGTATATTAAGGCGTTTTTTTCGGGCAAAAAAAGTCAAAATTTTTTTGACCTCAAAATGTCTTAAAAAACGTCATAGTATAGTATGGCGTTTTTTCGGGAAAAAAAAGTCAAAAAATTTTTTGACCTCAAAATGTCATAAAAAACGTCATAGTATAGTAAGGCGTCAAAATCGGCCAAATAAAGTCCAAAATTTTTTTGACCTCAAAATGTCTTAAAAAACGTCATAGTATCGTATGGCGTCAAAATCGGCCAAATAAAGTCCAAAATTTTTTTGACCTCAAAATGTCTTAAAAAACGTCATAGTATAGTAAGGCGTCAAAATCGGCCAAAAAAAGTCAAAAATTTTTTTGACCTCAAAATGTCATAAAAAACGTCATAGTATACTATGGCGTCAAAATCGGCAAAAAAAAGTCAAAATTTTTTTTGACCTCAAAATGTCATAAAAAACGTCATAGTATAGTATGCCGTTTTTTTCGGGCAAAAAAAGTCACAAATTTTTTTGACCTCAAAATGTCATAAAAAACGTCATAGTATAGTATGCCGTTTTTTCGGGAAAAAAAAGTCAAAAATTTTTTTGACCACAAAATGTCATAAAAAACGTCATAGTATAGTAAGGCGTCAAAATCGGCCAAAAAAAGTCCAAAATTTTTTTGACCTCAAAATGTCTTAAAAAACGTCATAGTATAGTATGGCGTCAAAATCGGCCAAAAAAAGTCAAAATTTTTTTGACTTCAAAATGTCATAAAAAACGTCATAGTATACTATGGCGTCAAAATCGGCAAAAAAAAGTCAACATTTTTTTTGACCTCAAAATGTCATAAAAAACGTCATAATATAGTATGGCGTTTTTTTCAGGCAAAAAAAGTCACAATTTTTTTTGACCTCAAAATGTCATAAAAAACGTCATAGTATAGTATGCCGTTTTTTTCGGGCAAAAAAAGTCAAAAATTTTTTTGACCTCAAAATGTCATAAAAAACGTCATAGTATACTATGGCGTCAAAATCGGCCAAAAAAAGTCAAAAATTTTTTTGACCTCAAAATGTCATAAAAAACGTCATAGTATAGTAAGGCGTTTTTTTTCGGGCAAAAAAAGTCAAAATTTTTTTTGACCTCAAAATGTCATAAAAAACGTCATAGTATAGTATGCCGTTTTTTCGGGAAAAAAAAGTCAAAAAATTTTTTGACCACAAAATGTCATAAAAAACGTCATAGTATAGTAAGGCGTCAAAATCGGCCAAAAAAAGTCCAAAATTTTTTTGACCTCAAAATGTCTTCAAAAACGTCATAGTATAGTATGGCGTCAAAATCGGCCAAAAAAAGTCAAAATTTTTTTTGACCTCAAAATGTCATAAAAAACGTCATAGTATAGTATGGCGTCAAAATCGGCCAAAAAAAGTCAAAATTTTTTTTGACCTCAAAATGTCATAAAAAACGTCATAGTATAGTAAGGCGTTTTTTTTCGGGCAAAAAAAGTCACAATTTTTTTTTACCTCAAAATGTCATAAAAAATGTCATAGTCAAAATTTTTTTTGACCTCAAAATGTCATAAAAAACGTCATAGTATAGTAAGGCGTCAAAATCGGCCAAAAAAAGTCAAAAATTTTTTTGACCTCAAAATGTCTTAAAAAACGTCATAGTATAGTATGGCGTCAAAATCGGCCAAAAAAAGTCAAAATTTTTTTTGACCTCAAAATGTCATAAAAAACGTCATAGTATAGTATGCCGTTTTTTTCGGGCAAAAAAAGTCAAAAAATTTTTTGACCTCAAAATGTCATTAAAAACGTCATAGTATAGTAAGGCGTCAAAATCGACCAAAAAAAATCAAAATTTTTTTGGACCTCAAAATGTCATAAAAAACATCATAGTATAGTATGGCGTTTTTTTCGGGCAAAAAAAGTCAAATTTTTTTTTGACCTCAAAATGTCATAAAAAACGTCATAGTATACTATGGCGTCAAAATCGGCCAAAAAAAGTCAAATTTTTTTTTGACCTCAAAATGTCATAAAAAACGTCATAGTATACTAAGGCGTCAAAATCGGCCAAAAAAAGTCAAAATTTTTTTGACCTCAAAATGTCATAAAAAACGTCATAGTATAGTATGCCGTTTTTTTCGGGCAAAAAATGTCAAAATTTTTTTTGACCTCAAAATGTCATAAAAAACGTCATAGTATAGTAAGGCGTTTTTTTCGGGCAAAAAAAGTCAAAATTTTTTTTGACCTCAAAATGTCATAAAAAACGTCATAGTATAGTAAGGCGTTTTTTTCGGCCAAAAAAAGTCAAAATTTTTTTTGACCTCAAAATGTCATAAAAAACGTCATAGTATAGTATGGCGTCAAAATCGGCCAAAAAAAGTCAAAATTTTTTTTGACCTCAAAATGTCATAAAAAACGTCATAGTATAGTAAGGCGTTTTTTTCGGGCAAAAAAAGTCACAATTTTTTTTTACCTCAAAATGTCATAAAAAATGTCATAGTCAAAATTTTTTTTGACCTCAAAATGTCATAAAAAACGTCATAGTATAGTAAGGTGTCAAAATCGGCCAAAAAAAGTCAAAAATTTTTTTGACCTCAAAATGTCTTAAAAAACGTCATAGTATAGTATGGCGTCAAAATCGGCCAAAAAAAGTCAAAATTTTTTTTGACCTCAAAATGTCATAAAAAACGTCATAGTATAGTATGCCGTTTTTTTCGGGCAAAAAAAGTCAAAAAATTTTTTGACCTCAAAATGTCATTAAAAACGTCATAGTATAGTAAGGCGTCAAAATCGACCAAAAAAAATCAAAATTTTTTTGGACCTCAAAATGTCATAAAAAACATCATAGTATAGTATGGCGTTTTTTTCGGGCAAAAAAAGTCAAATTTTTTTTTGACCTCAAAATGTCATAAAAAACGTCATAGTATACTATGGCGTCAAAATCGGCCAAAAAAAGTCAAATTTTTTTTTGACCTCAAAATGTCATAAAAAACGTCATAGTATACTAAGGCGTCAAAATCGGCCAAAAAAAGTCAAAATTTTTTTTGACCTCAAAATGTCATAAAAAACGTCATAGTATAGTATGCCGTTTTTTTCGGGCAAAAAATGTCAAAATTTTTTTTGACCTCAAAATGTCATAAAAAACGTCATAGTATAGTAAGGCGTTTTTTTCGGGCAAAAAAAGTCAAAATTTTTTTTGACCTCAAAATGTCATAAAAAACGTCATAGTATAGTAAGGCGTTTTTTTCGGGCAAAAAAAGTCACAATTTTTTTTTACCTCAAAATGTCATAAAAAACGTCATAGTATAGTAAGGCGTTTTTTTCGGGCAAAAAAAGTCAAAATTTTTTTTGACCTCAAAATGTCATAAAAAACGTCATAGTATAGTAAGGCGTCAAAATCGGCCAAAAAAAGTCAAAATTTTTTTTGACCTCAAAATGTCATAAAAAACGTCATAGTATAGTATGCCGTTTTTTTCGGGCAAAAAAAGTCACAATTTTTTTTGACCTCAAAATGTCATAAAAAACGTCATAGTATAGTAAGGCGTCAAAATCGGCCAAAAAAAGTCAAAAATTTTTTTGACCTCAAAATGTCATAAAAAACGTCATAGTATACTATGGCGTCAAAATCGGCAAAAAAAAGTCAAAATTTTTTTTGACCTCAAAATGTCATAAAAAACGTCATAGTATAGTATGCCGTTTTTTTCGGGCAAAAAAAGTCACAAATTTTTTTGACCTCAAAATGTCATAACAAAACGTCATAGTATAGTATGCCGTTTTTTCGGGAAAAAAAAGTCAAAAAATTTTTTGACCACAAAATGTCATAAAAAACGTCATAGTATAGTAAGGCGTCAAAATCGGCCAAAAAAAGTCCAAAATTTTTTTGACCTCAAAATGTCTTAAAAAACGTCATAGTATAGTAAGGCGTTTTTTTCGGGCAAAAAAAGTCACAATTTTTTTTTACCTCAAAATGTCATAAAAAACGTCATAGTATAGTAAGGCGTTTTTTTCGGGCAAAAAAAGTCAAAATTTTTTTTGACCTCAAAATGTCATAAAAAACGTCATAGTATAGTAAGGCGTCAAAATCGGCCAAAAAAAGTCAAAATTTTTTTTGACCTCAAAATGTCATAAAAAACGTCATAGTATAGTATGCCGTTTTTTTCGGGCAAAAAAAGTCACAATTTTTTTTGACCTCAAAATGTCATAAAAAACGTCATAGTATAGTAAGGCGTCAAAATCGGCCAAAAAAAGTCAAAAATTTTTTTGACCTCAAAATGTCATAAAAAACGTCATAGTATACTATGGCGTCAAAATCGGCAAAAAAAAGTCAAAATTTTTTTTGACCTCAAAATGTCATAAAAAACGTCATAGTATAGTATGCCGTTTTTTTCGGGCAAAAAAAGTCACAAATTTTTTTGACCTCAAAATGTCATAAAAAACGTCATAGTATAGTATGCCGTTTTTTCGGGAAAAAAAAGTCAAAAAATTTTTTGACCACAAAATGTCATAAAAAACGTCATAGTATAGTAAGGCGTCAAAATCGGCCAAAAAAAGTCCAAAATTTTTTTGACCTCAAAATGTCTTCAAAAACGTCATAGTATAGTAAGGCGTTTTTTTCGGGCAAAAAAAGTCAAAAAATTTTTTCACCTCAAAATGTCATAAAAAACGTCATAGTATATGCCGTTTTTTTCGGACAAAAAAAGTCAAAAAATTTTTTGACCTCAAAATGTCATAAAAAACGTCATAGTATAGTATGCCGTTTTTTTCGGGCAAAAAAAGTCAAAAATTTTTTTGACCTCAAAATGTCATAAAAAACGTCATAGTATACTATGGCGTCAAAATCGGCAAAAAAAAGTCAACATTTTTTTTGACCTCAAAATGTCATAAAAAACGTCATAGTATAGTATGGCGTTTTTTTCAGGCAAAAAAAGTCAATTTTTTTTGACCTCAAAATGTCATAAAAAACGTCATAGTATAGTATGCCGTTTTTTTCGGGCAAAAAAAGTCAAAAATTTTTTTGACCTCAAAATGTCATAGAAAACGTCATAGTATAGTAAGGCGTTTTTTTCGGGCAAAAAAAGTCAAAATTTTTTTTGACCTCAAAATGTCATAAAAAACGTCATAGTATAGTAAGGCGTCAAAATCGGCCAAAAAAAGTCAAAAATTTTTTTGACCTCAAAATGTCATAAAAAACGTCATAGTATACTATGGCGTCAAAATCGGCAAAAAAAAGTCAAAATTTTTTTTGACCTCAAAATGTCATAAAAAACGTCATAGTATAGTATGGCGTTTTTTTCAGGCAAAAAAAGTCACAATTTTTTTTGACCTCAAAATGTCATAAAAAACGTCATAGTATAGTATGCCGTTTTTTTCGGGCAAAAAAAGTCACAAATTTTTTTGACCTCAAAATGTCATAAAAAACGTCATAGTATAGTATGCCGTTTTTTCGGGAAAAAAAAGTCAAAAAATTTTTTGACCACAAAATGTCATAAAAAACGTCATAGTATAGTAAGGCGTCAAAATCGGCCAAAAAAAGTCCAAAATTTTTTTGACCTCAAAATGTCATAAAAAACGTCATAGTATAGTAAGGCGTCAAAATCGGCCAAAAAAAGTCAAAAATTTTTTTGACCTCAAAATGTCTTAAAAAACGTCATAGTATAGTATGGCGTCAAAATCGGCCAAAAAAAGTCAAAATTTTTTTTGACCTCAAAATGTCATAAAAAACGTCATAGTATAGTATGCCGTTTTTTTCGGGCAAAAAAAGTCAAAAAATTTTTTGACCTCAAAATGTCATTAAAAACGTCATAGTATAGTAAGGCGTCAAAATAGACCAAAAAAAATCAAAATTTTTTTGGACCTCAAAATGTCATAAAAAACATCATAGTATAGTATGGCGTTTTTTTCGGGCAAAAAAAGTCAAATTTTTTTTTGACCTCAAAATGTCATAAAAAACGTCATAGTATACTATGGCGTCAAAATCGGCCAAAAAAAGTCAAATTTTTTTTTGACCTCAAAATGTCATAAAAAACATCATAGTATACTAAGGCGTCAAAATCGGCCAAAAAAAGTCAAAATTTTTTTTGACCTCAAAATGTCATAAAAAACGTCATAGTATAGTATGCCGTTTTTTTCGGGCAAAAAATGTCAAAATTTTTTTTTACCTCAAAATGTCATAAAAAACGTCATAGTATAGTAAGGCGTTTTTTTCGGCCAAAAAAAGTCAAAATTTTTTTTGACCTCAAAATGTCATAAAAAACGTCATAGTATAGTAAGGCGTTTTTTTCGGCCAAAAAAAGTCACAATTTTTTTTTACCTCAAAATGTCATAAAAAACGTCATAGTATAGTAAGGCGTTTTTTTCGGGCAAAAAAAGTCACAATTTTTTTTGACCTCAAAATGTCATAAAAAACGTCATAGTATAGTAAGGCGTTTTTTTCGGGCAAAAAAAGTCCAAATTTTTTTGACCTCAAAATGTCATAAAAAACGTCATAGTATAGTATGCCGTTTTTTTCGGGCAAAAAAAGTCAAAAATTTTTTTGACCTCAAAATGTCATAAAAAACGTCATAGTATAGTATGCCGTTTTTTTCGGGCAAAAGAAGTCAAAATTTTTTTTGACCTCAAAATGTCATAAAAAGCGTCATAGTATAGTAAGGTGTTTTTTTCGGGCAAAAGAAGTCAAAAATTTTTTTGACCTCAAAATGTCATAAAAAACGTCATAGTATAGTATAGCGTCAAAATCGGCCAAAAAAAGTCAAAAATTTTTTTTACCTCAAAATGTCATTAAAAACGTCATATGGTGGTAAGGCGTCAAAATATGACAAAAAAAAGTCAGGGTATGGTTGAACAACTACAACAACGACCCACAACTGCCACAAAGACATGGATACACCTATGTTTAGTCTGGGGGGATCTCGGCCCTCTGTAGGGGCATGGGGACCTTTCGCGTGTGTCAGCAGCAGGACTCCAGTCCACTTTCAGTGATCCACGTTTTATCAGGACAGTATCCACAGGACCAGGACCGGGCCAGAGGTAGAAGACACAGTTGTTGGACTGTCCACTGACTGTCCACGGTGAATACACCACCAAAACATTACTACGGTAACACAGCAGAACTGGAGTCTGCAGGTCTCCGTCTCAGTGGCAGAGATGGACTTTAAAACTCAACAAGACTCTGAAGACATCAGTGGAAATATACAGTGCTTCACAAACACACTGCTCATCTGAAGAAGCTGAAGTTCAGCAGCTGATGTTTTATTTGTTATAAATGCCACAGTGAAAACAATAAATACAAATTTAAACAGGCCATAAATTTACACTGAAACAGACTTGATCTGAGAACTGCTCAAAGTCCTGTCATCCTGCTGGGGTTCATGCTGTGGTGCATTTAAGGGCTTCAGGACATCACAGAGTTGGCAGCAGTCAGCAGAGAGGAGAACAGTGAGTCTGGTCTCTGTTGCAACACGTGTGGATGATCGAACTCTACGACCTGCAGGACAACGCAGAGGCAGAGGTCACACAGAGAACCTGGAACATCACAGTCATCCATCTGTTCAAGTCATGGCTTTTACAGATATTCCACAGTGACCCTGAACATCACAGGAGCCTCTTCCAGACCTGAACCTCGTCATGTAAACACATGACTCTGTTTAATGTCCCACTCTGCTTCAGATCCATGTTGGATTCATATTCTCTGCAGACTGTGATGGAAATAATGACCAGCCCTGACAGCTGTTTGCTCCTGTGCTCTGTTTCCCATCATATTCATATTCATATGCATTGAATTGAATTGAACTGGTAATTTCACGTGTTGGCCTCACGTATGAATAACGACCAGAGTCAGTTAGATGGAAACGTGACGAGGTCCGAGCTGAAACGTTCCTGTAACGCTGAGCCGGAGCCCGGTGTGCGGCAGTTACCTGTCCGTGGTTGAGGACGAGGATGCGGTCCGCCTGCAGCACCGTGTTGATGCGGTGAGCGATGGTGAGCATGGTGCAGTGCTGAAAGGCCTCTCTGATGGTGATCTGGATCAGAGCGTCCGTCTCTGCGTCAACAGACGCCGTGGCCTCGTCCAACAGGATGATCTGATGGACAGTAGGGGTGGTGACGCAAGACGTGAAAACGGACAGACAGACGTGCAGTCAGTTACACAAACGGCATTTCAGATAAACGGACAGACCTTAGAGTTTCGTAGCAGAGCTCTGCTCAGACACATCAGCTGCCTCTGTCCCACAGAGAAGTTCCCTCCGTTGTCCGTCAGCTGGGCCTGCAGCTTCCCGTGCAGACCAGAGACCTGGTCCAACAGCACCGCGATGAGACGAGAGACACCAGAGCAGTGATGTGAGGTGACAAAACTACAACCAACACAGAACATGGAACACAGAACGCGAACCACAGAACACAGAACACAGAACACAGACCACAGACCACAGAACACAGACCACAGAACACAGAACACAGACCACAGACCACAGAACACGGACCACGGACCACAGACCACAGAACACAGAACACGGACCACAGAACGCGGACCGCGGACCACGGAACACAGAACAAAGACCACAGAACACGGAACACAACACAGAACACAGAACACAGACCACAGAACCCAGAACACGGACCACAGAACACAAAACACAGACCACAGAACACGGACCACAGAACACAGAACACAGACCACAGAACACGGACCACGGACCACAGACCACAGAACACGGACCACAGAACGCGGACCGCGGACCACGGAACACAGAACACAGACCACAGAACACAGACCACAGAACACGGACCACAGAACACAGACCACAGAACACGGACCACAGAACGCAGACCACAGACCACGGAACACAGAACACAGAACACGGACCACAGAACACAGATCACAGATCACGGAACACGGACCACAGACCACAGAACACGGACCACAGAACACAGAACACAGAACACAGACCACAGAACACAGAACACAGAACACATAACCCAGAACACAACACAGAACACAGACCACGGACCACGGACCACAGAAGGCAGACCACAGACCACAGAACACAGAACACAGAACACGGACCACAGAACACAGACCACAGAACACAGAACACGGACCACAGACCACAGAACACAGAACACGGACCACAGAACGCGGACCACAGAACACAGAACACAGACCACAGACCACAGACCACAGAACCCAGAACACGGACCACAGAACACATAACCCAGAACACGGACCACAGAACACGGACCACAGAACACAGAACACAGACCACAGAACACGGACCACGGACCACAGACCACAGAACACAGACCACAGAACACGGACCACAGAACGCAGACCACAGACCACGGAACACAGAACACAGAACACGGACCACAGAACACAGATCACAGATCACGGAACACGGACCACAGACCACAGAACACGGACCACAGAACACAGAACACAACACAGACCACAGAACACAGAACACAACACAGACCACAGAACACAGAACACAGACCACAGAACACAGAACACAGAACACGGACCACAGACCACAGAACATGGACCACAGAACACAGACCACGGACCACAGAACGCGGACCACAGAACACGGAACACAGACCACAGAACACAGAACACGGGCCACAGAATGCAGACCACAGAACGCGGACCACAGAACACAGAACACGGACCACAGAATTCTTGCAGCTAAACGGCAGGAACACAAACATACCGTGTCCTTCATGTAGGTCTTCTCCAGAGCTGCCCAGATCTCCTCATCACTGTAGCTGTTGAAAGGGTCCAGGTTGTACCTGCAGACGAGCACAAACACTGACACACCTGTCTCTGAAAACACGTCTGCAGCCGTTTCCATGGAAACAAAACTGTTTGAACCAGCATGTTAGTTAAAGGTCGGTTATGGAGGCAGATACAGGAGTCGTTTTACAGTCACATGTTCAATTTATCCTCCAATCCTGTACGTCCCTGACCTTCAGTGTCCCTGTCCCTGACCTGCAGGCGGTTGATATAAACCAGTGGAGCTCTGGTTCCCTGATCCTCCATAGCCTCCTCCTGTATGAGGAACGTGCTCTGCCTGTCTCCATCTGTCAGACGACCCTCGCATTGCCAGACGTAGCTGTCTGTCGAGACTTACACACAAGCCAGCTCCCAAAGCATGATGGGTCAAAGAGGTGGAGTCGGAGATGTGGTGGTCATTTGTATCATGCTTGTCCAAATGTGGACTGATGGTGTTTCATAAGAGCACAGACTGTGGAGGCGGCTGAGGTTACCTCACGGTCCCGGTGAACAGCACTGGGTCTTGGGGGATAATGGAGAGTTTTCTGCGCAGGTCAGACAGGCCGATGGACGTGACGTCCACTCCGTCGATCAGGATGCTTCCTGCTGCTGGTTCAACCAGTCGGAACAAAGCCACGGCCAGAGACGACTTCCCTGAACACACAAAGGACATGTTTACTCTGCAGCACTTCATCATCACAGCTGTTACTCTCTGTTCAGTCTATCACATGATTCCACATGATACAAGAACGACACTGGGTGAAAACCAGTGTCCTCCAGAAGGAACCAGAGGGACAGAGAGATCCTGGGACTGCCCTGCTCTACACCTATTTCAGGTGCAATATGTACAGCATTGTGCAGTTCACACTCTCTCTGCTGCTTATACTGTCTCTACTTTGGCTCTGACTGTGTACGATATCCTATATACTGCTCATACTGTGCATCGTAATTCTAACACTCTTACATCGTATCTGAACTCTTTCTATTTGTTGTATATTCTGGGTGAATCTGTCTCTTTGCTGCTGTGACAGATACAGTTTCCCCACTGTGGGACTTTTATCTATTATTTATTTGTTGTTGTTTTTAAGTTAAAAGTTTTCTCCATAACCTGGGCTCTTTAGAAAAGGACCCCAGCAGGGTGGAACGGCTATAGACCTGTTCTTACCGGAGCCGGTCCTTCCCACGATGCCCAGCTTCTCCCCGGCTCTGATGTGGATCTGTAGCCCATTGAGGACGATGGGTGAGTTCGGCCTGTACCTCATTGTATAGTCCAGGAAGGTGATTGCTCCGTGTTGAGGCCAGTCCTCTGAGACCTGATCCATCTGCCGCTGCCTCGAGCCCTCTGACTCACAGCCCTGAATCACAGCCAGCACTTAATATTTGGGACCATACTTCAGTACAAATACTTATATGAATCAATTTATGAAATATCATGTACATATGTAAATATGAAGATATGCTTTTATTTTGATGATGTTAGGGTTTATGTATATTCTAAGGGGTAGGTATTGTAGTATTTTTTTATTTGATTTGATTTGATTTATTTTAGAACATGTTTTTTCTTGCCTCTGTCTTCCAGCTCTTCTGTACACTACGTTTCATTTTCTTCATTTTTCACAGGGAGTTTGATTGTAACCAAGGAATTTCTCTCTGGGGATTAATAAAATTTCTCTGAACACAAACTTCCTTTAAAACAACTGATTTTTTATGAATACAACATGAAGTGAAACAAAACACTAACATTTCACCCTTTAAGTTGATGCGTTGAACTTATTCTCAAACAGCCGCTTATCTCCATATCCCTCAGTCACAGACGGAGTGGTCTCTGAGTCCGCCTGAGGTCTCTGAGTCCACCTGAGGTCTGAGTCCACTTGAGGACTCTCAGTCCACCAGAGGTTTCTGAGTCCACCTGAGGTTTCTGAGTCCACCTGAGGTTTCTGAGCCCACCTGAGGTCTCTGAGTCCACCTGAGGACTCTCAGTCCAGCATTCCCTGTCTTTTAGCTCAGTGTTTGGTCTCCACCAGTTCCTTTCTGTACTTGGGTTCCACTATTTTCACTCTGTCAGTGTAACTTTATTCATCTAATGTGAATGAGATTTTCCTTTACTGACCGTGATGTACTCCAGCACCCGCTCCACAGAGATGAACCTGGCCTCCACCTCCATCAGCGACTGGATCATATACTGACAGTTACTCGTCAGCTGGAAACAAAAGCATTAATAATATGACTTACAAACACACTATCAGAGACGTAACCTTGACTTATCCATCAACATCCATCGGATTTACTGTGTAAAGTGGTGCAGAAATGCAGATTTGGAGCCAGAGATCTCCTGAGACACCGCTCAGGTGTGTTTCAGGTCAGTTTACTGTGGCTGGGTCACATTTACAGGTTTGGTGAAGCATCTCAACTCTCAGCTGCTGGATGGACCGATGATGAAATGTTTCAGACATTCATGTTCCCCTCGGGATGAACCGGAATAACTCTGGTGATCATGTGACTTCTTGTCTATCACCATCTTCAGGTCACTATCAGAGTTCTGCTGCAGAGCGTGGCAGCAGCAGCATCAGGTGACAATGACAGAGGCAGTGCTCAGGTTCAGGAAACCTGGTGATCCAGGAAGCCTGAATGATTCATTGCGCTGCAGAGTCAGAACCGACTACAAACTCGGCTTTTACTTAAAAAAAACAAAACGGAGCTAACGTTAGCTTGATTTGGACGAGCTAACATTCAGCAGCTCAGCAACTGAGGAGAGTCTGCGTCACACACGTCGTCAAACACAGTCCTGTCAGACTGTTTCATTATTTCATTTGTTTATTTATGGTGTTTACTGTTTATTTATTCCTGTTCTCTAAAACACTTTAAGCACGAGTGAGTGTCAGGTGATAGCTGTACCTGTATGATGTAGCACAGGGCGAGGGCCTTCATGGGGGGGCTGCAGACGTCGTTAGAGCTGAAGACGACGAGCAAAGCGACCGGCAGCGTCATGACGGCACACAGAGAGTCGACCAGGAAACAGAGCCAACGCATGGCGTAGTTAAAGAGCAGGAAGTGGTTTGCATTGACATCAGAGAGACTCTTAAACCTGCAACACAAACAGGTGCACACACACACACTGTGGATCTGTAACACAACAACTTTAACATGCCAGGGATCCATCCACAGACACCAAACACATGTGGAAACAGATGTTCTTACAGCTGTGTGTAGCTGTGCATCTTGTTGTAGGCGTGGATGGTGCTGAGGCCCTGAGCGATGGAGGTGCACAGAGAGATGCAGGGAGAGCGACTGATGTTCTCCATCTTCTTTAACTCACAGATGTTTCTCAGGAACATCCTGCAGAGAGAGGAGAGTCGGTAAAGCTCAGCATCACTGTCCCGACCGTCACTTCACCTCCGCAGGGAACATCAGCAGCTCTCTGCTGAATCCACCACTCCAGCAGCAGAACCTCTGCCTCAGACCTCCACCACAGGTGAGTAACAGGCAGGTACAGGCAGGTACAAGCAGCAGGGTCTCAGGGCAACACTGAGGAGGAAAACCAGACGTGACGAGTAGCCTGTGACAACAGCAGGTTTAAAACTGGGAACAGGTGTGTCAGCGGGCCAGGAAGCTCAGGTGACTGTAAAAGAAAAACAGGTGAGCAGATGGACATGGGTACAGGAAGCAAGTCTGAGGACAGGTGGGCAGAGGAAGAACGGCAGGACTGAGGAAATGAAGGGGAGAACAGGGAAACAGGGCCTGATGGGAACAGGGAAGCAGACTGTGACCAGCTGTTAGAGTTCGATTCCAGCTGTTTCACTGTCACAACAATCAATATCAATACTTCAGCTGATCACAGGTCAGAAATCTTTATTTATAACTTCATGAGATTCAATGTGATTGGCAGGTCTGTGCGGTCACCTGATGAAATGAGGACTCACCAGAGGAGGAGGGCGAGGAGCGCGGTGAGGACGAGCACCGGCAGCAGCATGACGGGGAAGATGATGGAGTTGATGATGCAAACGCAGACGGCGATCAGACAGAAGATGAGCAGGGCGTTCAGATGGTGAGGGACCAGAGAGTCCATCTCATCCTGATACCTGGAGAAACAGTTGAGGACGCGTCCGGTCGGAGTCGTGTCGAAGAAACTCATCGGACTCACCACGATCTGAGGGAGAGGCCGACCGGTCAGCTGATCACAACTGTTTACAAACTCACAACAACAACAACAACAACTGGATGGAGACAAAGACTTAGAGTGGCTTCAGAGGACGAACATGTAAGGACAATGCTAAGGACATCCTTTATGAAGATGATGATGATGATGAGCACTGAGGCTAAAGATGATGTCGATAATAACAGCCTAACAAACAATGTCTCCACGTCGCAGTCTCCACGTCCCTGTCTCCACTCCCCTGTCTCCACTCCCCTGTCTCCACGCCCCTGTCCATGCCCCTGTCACTCATCTGGCTGTTCATTCTTGGTTGTCGCTGAGTTTCTGTCTCACCTTCCTCAGCAGGCTGTTGTGCAGCGAGGTGGAGGCGTGAAATGTGACCTTGATGTAGCAGAAACATTTGATCGTGCAGACGCTCAGCAGGAGGACGATCATCACGCCAAACATCAGCTGGTAGAAGGGAAGGTCGGCGTTCACAGAGACGTTTCCTCGCTCAGAGGATGTCACGTTGGCGGTCTGAGGAACAACACAACGCCCAGTCCAGATGTTTGAATTGTTTGGTTTAGAAAAAAATTTCCTCTGAAGTTTTTCTTTTCTTTAAATCGTCTGCTGCTGCAGCTCCAAACTCCACTGTCACAGTATTAATGAGGAACCTTCTACCAGGAGAACCAATGATCCCTTTATATTTAACTGTCATTCATTTTTTAATCAAGTGTGTGTGTGTGTTTGTGTGTGTGTGTGTGTGTCTGACCCCGTGTCCCTGGAACAGCCAGTAGCTGAGCCACCAGTAGCTTAAAGCTACATTAGTGATCAGGATGATGAAGAGGAGGAGGATGAAGAGGCTCACACAGAATCCTGCAGGAAGACACGAAAAACATGTCTCATAAAAAATGCTTTTATTTTGAAGGGTGCAGGCTACCACCCCATTGTGTTCGTGTTCTGTGCGTGCGTGTGTTTGTATGTGTGTGTATGTGTGCGTGCGTGCTGACCTCCTGCTGCCTGGCTGTAGCCTCTGAACGTTCTCCAGGTGACCAGGGTTCCTGTGCTGTTCTCCTGGAGGATCAGCTGATCAGCAGCTACACAGAGAACGAACACGTTAGTGAAGTTCCTGCTGAGCCTCAGGTTCTCAGCAGCTTTCATTCAGTTCTTTATGAGAACCGGCAGCTGGACTGATCCCGACCACAGGTCTGTTAACAGTCAGTCAGAGACCCTGAGGAGAACCGAGGGAACCCTGAGGAATCACGGAGCAGCTGAACAGCTGGTCCAGTTTTGGGTCAGAACCTCGGTCTCACGTGTCCCATCAAACAGAAAATGATGTGAATAAATGAAGTCAGCGTTAACGTGGCTCCTACAGGTATGAAGATGTAAAAACTGGCCACATGATGGTGCTGTTCTCACTCTGCAGACTTCTTTACCTCAGTGTCAGAGAGAACCAGGCTTTTATTTTGGCTTCTCTTAGAAAAAGACCTTTATTTTGAATTTCCCCAGTTTTGTCTGGACACTTCTTCCACGTTTACCTGTTGTAATAAATTCCCTCAGGTGTTCTCCTTCCATGAATGAAACACTTCCTACAGGATTTTCACAGTAAAGTCCTGCTGCCTTCTCTTTACAGGCAGGCTTTTACTGTGAAAGCAGACAGCGCAGGAATGAATGAATGAATTCAGATGACAGGGTGCAGCGTATCTTCCCTCTGTGTTTTTCACCTGTCCTTTCTCACAGGTGAAGCTCTGCCATTAGTTGAACAGTAGCTTTTATATGTTGTTCTTCAGCTTAATGTTGTTTTTGTAAAGTTTTCCAGAAACTAGGAAATCTGTGACAGACGACCCAGAATCACCGGGACCGGTCCTGTGTTTGGTGAACATGACTGAGGAACTGTCCTGTTCCAACACAAGCGCTGTTCTCACAGAACCTCACAAAGACAGTCTGTGAGAACGCTGAGGAACGCTGAGGAACGCTGAGGTTCCCTGGGTTAAAGACATGAATATGAGGACAGACTTACGTTTGTCAGGTGACGGTGCGGCGGTGCTCTCGTCTGACATGTCGAACACTGTGAACAAACAGAGCGTCACAGGACAGATCACGTGACCAGACTGATTCTGCTGGTGAATAAAGTGCAGCTGCGGTAAAACAGCGACGGTGAGGCTGAAGTTCTCTGTGTAACCACTGAACCAAACTGCTTCAGCGGAGTCTGAGAGCGACTGATCTGAGATTTCATCATGTTTAAAAACACTGAGCTGTGTGCACGTCAGATCACTTCCTGTCATGTGACTGTTCAGCTGCTGCTCTGAGTCTGTGTCCATGAGCTGTGTGACGTACCTGGGTTAACGATGCCTCTGTCCATGTGGCAGTTAAGCTCCGCCTCCTCCTTCTTCTGGTCTTCCTGAGGCTGGAAACATGAAGCGGCAGCACGAAGTGAAGACGCTCAGTAAGAAAATGTTCATGTCAAACTGAGGACGGTGGAGTCGGGGGGCGTGTCTTACTGTTCTCTGCTCCCTCAGGTGTTTGGTGATGAGCTCGGCGTAGTGACCCTCCATCCTCATCAGGTCTACGTGACTTCCTGTTTCCAGGACTGACCCATCCTTCAGGACCAGGACCTCATCACAGAACTCCATGTACTGATGGACACAGAGACACAGAGAGACAGAGAGACACAGACACAGACAGAGACACAGACAGAGACACAGAGAGAGACACAGAGAGACACAGAGAGACAGAAACACAGAGACACAGAGAGACAGAAATTAAAAATTCCCCTTGGAGAAGGAGACAGGACAAATCTTTGTGCCATGAGCTTGTCACAACCTGACACACACACCCACACACACCCACACACACACACGCACGCACGCACAATTTCAAAGATGACATACAACATGACCACAGACAGACGTTCTAGTCGTCCACACTGGCCACAGATGGGGGTCAGCCTGCAGCTGGTGGGTGACCAGTATGAACCCACCTGCAGCTGGTGGGTGACCAGTATGACAGACTTCCCCTGCAGGTCCTTCTTGATGCACTCCTCAAAGATGCGTTTCCCTACGTGGACGTCCACAGCGGACAGCGGGTCGTCCAGCAGGTAGATGTCTTTGTTGGCGTAAACGGCTCGTGCCAGACTGATTCTCTGTTTCTGTCCCCCCGAAAGGTTCACGCCCTGCTCCCCTAACTGAAGAC
Source organism: Toxotes jaculatrix (assembly GCF_017976425.1). Taxonomy (NCBI): domain Eukaryota; kingdom Metazoa; phylum Chordata; class Actinopteri; family Toxotidae; genus Toxotes; species Toxotes jaculatrix. Next base: position 32,585,674 of record NC_054394.1, on the reverse strand, counting down.
ACACACAGTTACACTCTGCATCTGAGAGGACGAGCAGCTGACACATGGACACTCAAACGTCCTCCGCTGTCGGACAGTCGTGTCCTCGGTCTCATACTAGAGAAAACTCAGACGAACAGACGAACAGAAGAAAAATAATTAAAGAAGAAGAAGCTGACATTTCTTCTACACTGGGATAATATCTCTCTTCAGGTGTGTCCAGGTGAGTCACTTCCTCTGCACCTGACTGAACACACCCACGTTCCAAAGAGAAGAATTATTAAAAATGAAAATCAAACACAACATCAGGTGGGTCTCATGTCCTCTGATAGGTTCTAAGCTGTTGTAATGGAACTCAAGCTGAGGGTTGACGGTCCATCAGATGTCCTCTGCTCTGTGAGGACACCTGAAGGACCATCAGTTGTCCTCACTCAATCAGTAACAGAGCAGTCTCTCACCACAGTCTGATCCCCGTGAGCCAGGATGTGGAGGTCGGCCTCCAGGTCACAGCTCCTCAGGACTCTGCTGTACCTGCAGAGCAGCAACGCAGCGTCACCACAGACGTTCGCTCACACCTGTACACACCGACAGGACTGTTCATCTTACCTGGACTGGTCCAGAGTTTCCCCCATCAGGATGTTGTCCTGGACTGTCCCATAGAAGATCCAGGCCTGCTGGGAGGCATAGGCGATCGATCCGTCCACCGAAACCGATCCCTGCTGCAGGTGCATCTGATACACGACACAGCAACAGTGTTTACCTGCTCAGGTTTTTACCTGATGAAGTGTTTTCAATAAGAACCATTTTAAAACCGTGATGTGGTCTGAAGACTTTTCATGGACGTGTCTGTCACTAAGGAGACTACATGGCAGATGATACGACAGGTTCACCTGGACAGAGACCTGCAGAGAAACTCTGAGGCACCTGTCAGAGGCGAAGCTTCACCAATACCTGTCGACATTAGTGGACTATAGGAGGTCCAGGAAGACTGAACACGCTCCTGTCTGCATACATGAGGACGCGGTGGAGCGTGTGGACAGCATAAAGTTCCTGGGCATCCACATTTCCTCTGACCTCTCCTGGTCTGTGAACACTTCACACCTGGTGAAAAAGCTCTTCTTTCTCAGGAAGCTGAAGCGGACTGGACTCTCTTCTCAGCTGCTCGCAAACTTCTACAGGGCCACGATTGAAAGCGCACTGTTTGTACCGCTTCCATCAGGAACGCGGTACAGGAACATTAAAACCATCACCAACAGACTCAGGGACAGCTTCTTCCCCAGAGCTGTAAAAGCAACAGCCCCACCGCAGTGAAACCACCCACATCCCATCCCCCTACTGGAGCCTCAAACATGTGACCCCCCCCCCACACACACACAGCATTCCATACACTGGACTGGCACTAAGCTGCACTTTATTACTTACTTACTTTACTTACTCTACTTTGTGTTTATATTTTCATAAGTCTTCTTTTTTAAGTATTGTGTTATTTATTTGTGTGTGTGCCTTAAAGCCGGGAGTCTGCAAAATTTCGTTATGCTCGCATAATGACAATAAAGACTCTTGATTCTTGATTCTATCATGAGAACAAACCCGTCTGGTTCTAACCCGTCTGTCTAAGACGGTCTGTGTGTTCACAGGTGAGCATGATGCAGGATCAGGTGAACTCACCTGTTCTAACAGACTGCAGATCAGTGACGTCTTCCCACTGCCGACGTTGCCACACACGCCCAGCAGCCTGCCCTGCACCACAAACACACAGCGTCAGGAACACACACACTGATCCTCACCAACAGAAGTCCAGCAGCTGTTACGGGATCCAGCTGTGTCTCAGCTGAGGAGACCAGGTCCCAGGAGAGCCTCAGACCGGAGACATGAGGCCTGTTCCTGTTCGGATCAGTCTGAGACAGGAAACTCACGCAGAGAAGACGGAAGCGAAGGTAAAAACCACTGTCACCTTGTTGAGGGTGAAGGAGACGTTCCTCAGGGTGGGCGTCACCTCAGTGAGGCTGGTTTTGTTCACCAGGTCGTCCCTGTCCTCTGCGGTGCAGGTGCTGAGGGGTTTGGTCCAGGACAGCGTGGCCTTGTCCATGATGACGGCTGCTGACCTGGAGTCAGTCTTCTGGACGACATAGGACTCTGGATTCTCTATCAGCAGTAACCTCTGCAACACACACACAGACACAGACACCCACAGAGACACAGACACAGACACAGACACAGACACACACACACACACACACACACACACACACACACAGAGACAGACACAGACACACACACACACACACACACACACACAGACACACACAGAGACACAGACACACACACAGACACAGACACACACACACACACACACACAGAGACAGACACAGACACACACACAGACACACACACCCACACAGACACCCACAGAGACACAGACACACACACAGACACAGACACAGACACACACACACACACACACACACACACACACACACACACACACACAGTGTTTGGAGCAGTAGAAACCATTAATTCTCCAGTTGAACCTGATTCAGTTTATCAGGACCAACGATCCACAGCTGAACTGAGACCTGGTTCCGGCTCCGTGTTTGGCCGGTCAGAAATGAATGAACTGGACGTCCACAATCTGCTCACTAACAGTGGGATGAGTGGCAGGCCCCGCCCACCGCCAGACGGCAGGACGACAGCGTCTCGGCATCAAGCGGCAGTAACCGGAGCGTCTGTGCAGAGACACGCAGACCGTGATCAGGTTCGTCCCAGGTTCTTACCTTCAGACGAGCCACAGACACGGCGGCCTCAGCCAGGAACTTCACGGCCGTGGGAGACATGGACAGAATGAACCTCATGCAGTTGAAGATGGTGACGACCGGAAAAGCCTGAAGAGGAAGGATTCAGAGCGAGCTCCCTGTGAGTCACCACACCTCTCAACACCTTTCATCACAGGGAGGAGACACAGGTGTGTGCAGGTAGATCAGCTGTTTGTACTCACAGTGCTGGTGCTGAGAGGTAAACCGAGCCAGGTGTGAACCAGGAAGGTGCAGGTGGCGGCGATGATGGGGACGAGGGGACTCATGGTCACACTGAAGTTCTGGATGAGGGCAGCCTTCTCCAAAATCCTCCTCTCTGTGGTCCTGATGTCTGACACACGACAACACACACACCACACACACACACACACACACACGATTTCTGAGTGTTTGTGTGTGTGTTCAGTCCGACCTGCAGATTTTGCAGAGCAGTGAGGGAAACAGAAAGCGTCTCCTCTCACCTGTGATCTTCTTCTCGAAGGATTCCTCCCACACGTACATCTTGATGAGTTTGATGCAGGTGAGGAGCTCGTTCGTGGTCCGGACTCGACTGTCGGTGACAGGTGAAGCTCTCTGCTGGAACATATTGATGAGCCTGGCAAACACAAACTGACACACACACAGATTAAACTCTCTTTGGTCCGGGTCTGTCCATTGTCTCTATCAGTAAAAACCACACGGACCATCAGACCGGCTGGAAACCGGTTTCAGATCCAGGATCATGACGTCATATAAAGTCATGTGACTGTAAAGAACCTGATCAGTGAGGTCACTGATCGATACACAGGCTGCAGAGTGTTTCAGTGAGCGAGCAGGTTGCTCAGGATTCACTTCACGTTCGCGTGAGTTTGTCATGTGTTTGTCGGCTTGGACTCGATCAGCTGAACGGCAGTGACAGAAACACGGAGACTTGTGTTCGCTCTTTGTTAAAAAGTTGATGATCTGACCTCAAACGTCGCCTCAGACACCGAACGTGACAAGAGCTGCAGCTGGAGATGACATGAGCCAATCACAGCACAGGACAGGACCGTCTCTAACCAATCAGATTCTGTTAAACACATCATGTGATCAATTTGTTTCATGCAAAAAATGTCAGAAAACAGTGAAAGAAGCCTGTGAAATTTTCCCCCTGACTGTGGGACGGACGAGGGGGCGTCTTTAAATGTCCTGTTTCAGTTGATGAACACAGTTTTCTGACAAATCTGAGACAAAAAGACGCAGCAGCTCCTTAATTTTCTGTCAATCAACTTATCGATCAATCAACGAATCACTCAGCTCTGCTCTGAGGACACTCAGACGGGCGGTCGGTCCTCAGTCAGACCAGGTCGCACAGGTGAGCGCTGATGAGTCTTCACAGAGAAACAAACCTCAAATGCATGCCAAGCTAAGCTAAGCTAAGCTAAGCTAAGCTAACGTGTATGAGCAGTGTGTCCACAGACCTGCAGCACGATGAAGATGAGGAAGATGAAGAAGCCAATGAGGGCGGTGTAGTCCAGGATGTAGCAGGAGTAGATGGAGCAGATGATGAGCAGCAGAGGAAACGGCAGAACTAATGGACCCAACAGGACGGCGTCAAAGAGACGGTAACTGTCCGTGGTCAGGATGTTCACCATCTGAGACAGAGACAGGCAGACAGAGAGGGACACGCAGAGAGAGAGGGACACACAGAGAGAGACAGACAGGCAGACAGAGACAGGCAGACAGAGACAGACAGGCTGTGATTATGCAGATATGTTTAGGAGCTTTCAGCTACATCAGCTGGTCATCATCTTCATCATCTTCACTGATGAAAACCAGTCGACTGTCAGGAGACGACCGTCAGAGTCAGAGCATCACAGGAAGAACACGGAACACAACACAAAATGTGGAAACGATCATTTCACATTTGGAAAATAAAAGCTGGGGGATTTTCAGAATAAAGCTCTGCTTCATTACTGTCTGCTGCTGTCACCAACAGACGTGCTTCCAATGTGTCTACCTGTCCCACGGAGACTCCACTGTGCGTCCTCAGAGAGATGATCTTGTTGAAGCCCAGCATACAGAACCCGGCCTTCAGCCTGATGCCTGTCCTCAGGTTCATGGCCCAGCTCAGAGTGAGACAGCCGACCCTGAAGAGCTCCACGGAGACCAGAACCAGACAAAGAGCCACGCCCCCCAACAGCGAGGATGACTCCGGGTGGAGGACATAGCTGAGGATCTCATGGACCAGGACGCCCTGACAGAAGAAACCAAGAGGAACCCTGAGGAACCCTGTGTGGAACCCTGTGTGGAACCCTGTGGTGGTGGGATATCATGTGATGCTGGTTGCACTGGGCAGCAGAGACTCACTGAGCCAACAAACAGAGCCAACATGAAGAGGACGGTGACGCAGAGGACGAGCAGCAGACGATCTCTCTGGAAGCAGAGCAGCACTCGGGTCAGAGACGCTTTCTGTAGACCGACCGCACACACTTCCTGTTCCCAGAGTCTCTGAAGCCTGAACACACACACACACATTAACAAACATCTTCGCACATGGTAATAATCATTATCAGAACTGTTATTACTGTCCTACCTGTCTCCGTTGGCATCGGCTCCGTCCAGAGGGGACAGACTGAGTGAGCTGAAGTCCAGCCGTTTCCTGGACATGGACCACATCACAGGAGTCATCCAGGACATGGTACTGAAGGACAGGAAGCCTGCTCTGTCCAGAGGACTGAACCTGGACACCAGTCAATCAGCAGAATCAGGTATCATGTATCAGAAAGATGAAGATGGACGTCTCACCTGTCCACACAGGTCATCGAGACCTGAGACAAATGTGACTTTATCTTTTGAGGTCTGATTTACCTTTACCTGCTGATGAAGACAGAGTCAGTTGAGAGAAAGCTCCACAGCTTGAGTCCCTTGAGTGGACTGTGTGTTTATGGATGATTTTATTGATACTGATCGATTATCAGCTCTGCTCGTCGACCTGATCCTTCGTCAGGTAAAGAACCTGAACGCTGCCTGATGAACGTGCTGAGGATAAAAGCAGGTGAGTGGACGCTGCAGCGCACAGAGCGTCTCTGCGTCCTTTTCTTTTACAGTGTCAGACACTTGGACGTCCTGGACTCTAAGCCGTGCTGCACACAGCGATGCCTCAGCATTTAGCTGGTGTTTCTGGTATTTATTCATATATCATCAGGAAGTGGAAGTTACACTGTGTGTATCAGTGTGTTTCATGTCAGCGTTAAGGTTTTACACGGGATAATCACTCACCTCGACCCTGCCGCTGTCTCTGATTGGCTGGAGGAGCAGGTGGGAGGAGCTGGAGGTCTCCTCAAATCTGCTGCTGGGGCTCTTTTACCGTCCATCCTGCTGAGACAGAAACACACCTGTGACTGTAGATCAGCTGTGATTGGCCGGCCTCCGTGTGGACGAGGGGTTTAGCTAACAGACCCTGTTCAGACCCTCCTCAGCTCAAATGTTCCAGCATCATCCCAGTCCCAAAGAAACTACGACCCGAAGACCTGAATGACCTCAGGCCGGCTGCCCCGGAGTTACACGTGATGAAGATGATAGTGGCTGCGGCTGCACCACCTGAGGCCACAGGTCTGCCACGTCCTCCACCCGCTGCAGTCTGCGTACCTGTCTACACGCTCCAGCGTCTCACCTGTCTCACCTTCAGCACCATCCAGCCTCTGCTCGTCAGTGATGAACTGACAGAGACGGGTTCACACCTGGTGGCACGGATCACGCACAGCCTCACAGGTAAACCTCAGAACGTGCGCTTACATTAGCGTTCTCCACCGTTCTGTACTGGAACCTGCTCGTCACACTGTTCACCTTTACATGATTCATTCTGCTGCTGTGTACCAGACTCTTACTCATTTTACCTACTGTATTTATCACACGCCTTCTTATCTTAGCTTGTGGATTCTGCTGGAATCTGTGAATTTCCCCCGGGGACGAATAAAGTTTCTTTCTGTTTAAACACTGAAGTGTCTCAATGCGAACGTTAAAGCGAACAGTCTCTCAGTTAGTTAGATACCACTGGTTCCTCGAGTCTCCATAAGTACAGCAGATCCTTCAGTTCTCAGGCTCCTCTCCTGTGGAACCATTTACCCCTTTGGGCCTTGGAGGCAGACTGGGAGGCAGACTGGGAGGCAGACTGGGAGGCAGACTGGGAGGCAGACTCCTTCCTCTGTGATAAAGCATATAGTTCGTTCTGGCTCAGGCTTGAACCATCTACTAGTTAAGCTGCTGTAGGCTCAGACTGCCGGGACTTCCCATCATGCACTGAGCTCCCTCTAATGGTTATTATTAGTCCTACTATCAGTCTGACCATCATTAGTTCTTCCATTGTTGTTGTTTGTATTCATGTTGTTACTAATCATGTTATTGTCGTCTTGTTGTTACTTTTAATCCTGTTCTTCATGAAACCTGCACTGTCCCAAGTTCTCTGTCACTGCCTCTGTGTGTCTCTGTCTGTCTCTGTCTCTGCTCTTGGGTGAAATGTCTCTGTAGACATTATACAGAGTACAGTCTGAACCTTAACTTCTGTGATGACTTGGTGCTGTATAAATAAAACTGAACTGAATTAGTAGAGAGGCCATGCAGCCACTGCATCATGATCTGACACAGTCACAACAATAAGAGCAGAGAGATGAGTGACAGCTGCCAACGGGCGTCAGCCGTCTGTGATCTGAGGCACCGCCCACACACATCCAGTTAAACTGATGATGATGATGATGAAGGTTGAAAGCCTGTGTGCTGTGACCCTGCTGCAGATATCCACAGTCAGATCACACATGTTGACTGCGTGTGACAGGTGTGCGTCCTCGGGTCAGATCTGTCGGTTGGCTCAGTCAACAGTAAGTGTGTGTCAGTTACACAGCAAACATTCAGCAGCAGCTCAGAGAGAACAGCCGACCCGATCAACAGACTGAAGTATGTGCTTCACAGGACCCTGCCCTGTTTCCTCAGACACACCTGCTCATACCTGAAGACGCTACTTCCCCAATTCCCCATTCAGAACCTTAACTACAAAGCAGCTAACTTCAGCTGCCTCGCTGCTGTAAGAGTCCTGCCGGTGGAGAGGAGGAGCAGCTCCGGCTGAAACCTTCTTACAGGGGAATCTGTGCAGTTACAACACAGAAACTGCTGCTGAATCATTTTATCTTCAGGTTATGGGTTTGATTGAAACTGAATTGTTTGGCCCAGCTGTGACGTTCCAACCTGACCCACAACAGCTGTGAAAACATGGTGTCCTCACGAAGACGATGGACTGAGTCCACACAGACACCACAGAACCTGCAGCTTCCAGGACGACATCTACAACTACACTGGATCAGATCTGTTACAGTCAGCTGATCTGGACTGAACCCCAAACCTGAACCAAGTCTCTTAGATCCAGTGAGAGCTGGAGTCGGTCTGACTCTGATGTCGGAGTAAAGACAGTTCAATGAATTCACACGTGACAAAATAGAAAAAAGAACTAATCCAGGTTTTGAGTAAAAAGACAAAAGCTCAGAAACAATGGAGCCTTCACACGTGCTCCGTCATCGGACAGTAGAACAGGAAACGGTGAACAGCTGAGCTGAAGGCTCTGATGAATTAAAGCTTCTGGAGTCCATCAGAGAGACACTCGGCCTTCAGGAACCAAACGGTGTGGAACACAGAACAGCAGCAGCAATGCCAGGACATTTCACAGCAACAGTCCACAGGTATTCAAGATAACTTCATCCAGGATCAAACAAATCTGTCCTCGGCCTGATGACAGCACGTTAGTCTGGATTTGATAAACCAGATGTGAAGAGCAGGACCTGTGGACGTGCTTTTCTCAGACCTTCAAACCCTGAGGAAAACATTCAAACCAGGAGAACGGCCCACGCCAAAAAACGTCTGGCTGTGCTGTTCACTGTTCGGGACATCTGTCTCCGACGTCATCCCTGGACTAAATGTCCTGCTTCATTAGATTAACACACAGCTGTGAAACTGATCTCGGAACAGCGTGCTCAGTAACACTGCAGTCACACTGTGTCGATCAGAAACAACACAACAAACAGCCAGAAATCCAGATCACTACCTGAGCACAGCGTGAACCATCACGTGACACGGAGAACATCCAGCTGTTACACAGCAACATCTGGAGCTCAGATTCACATTCAGCTTCCAGTCAGTGCAGAGCTGTCTGTCCACAGACAGAGACAGAGCTCCACAGTGCGGGGACGGTGTCTCTCACAGGATGGAGGACAGCTGCACGGCTCAGCGTGACTGATCGAACTTTCAGTGTTCATTACTGAATCATTGATCTGACCGATTAATCACTGGGTCAATAAAACGTCGGTGCCTGAGGAAGCTGTGGCCCGTTCGACCGCTTTCAGCTCAGTTCACAGGAAAAAGGAAACGACTGAAGAGTCGCTAAGTTTCCTGTGGACTCGGACTCAGGTCCGAACCCGAATCCCTCTGATGTCGATCCTGCAGAACTTCATTCACAATCCTGCTGTTTTTCACTTTCCTGCGTATCAAAGACGTTACTCACTCAGCTGGTCTTCAAAGCCGCAGCCCGCAGGGTCCTGAGTCCTGTGAGTCCTCTGGGTCCTGTGGGTCCTGTGGGTCCTCTGAGTCCTCCCGGTCCTCACAGATCCAAACTCGGTAAAGTGAACTCGTCTCAGTCTGTAAAGCTGCTGCCGAACGCTCCTCATCCCTCCCGTGTGCCGCCTGCTGTGAGCGCGTTTACCTGTGTGCACCTGCATTGTTCTCCTGCCGCCTCCGGCCAATCAGCAGAGAGCAGCGGTTACCTGTTATCTGCCTCATCTGGAGGTAAACAGCCGCTCGGTTAGAACAAACCTTACATTTGACTAAAAGTCTCCCAGCAAACTGAAAAAGCCCCCAAGACTGTGCATAATTATTATTACCGTTTATTTATCGTTGTTGTTTTATTTTTATTTATTTTGTGACGTGCTGCTGAGTCAGAGGTCTGTTGTTTCAGTGCATTTATATCTGTGTGTGAGTTTGTTCCTTTAATGAGTTTTTTTTTCCACTTCAAACTCCCGCTGCCGGATTATTCACACAGGTGTTTCACTCAGGTGCTGCAGAGCAGATGCTGAACAGATGCTGGGTGTGAGAGTAACATGAACGTGACAGTTTACTGTCCAAACAAACCTCTGCCTCAGGGACCACACGTGTCCAGGACCTGGGACGTCCCGTCCTACCTTTCCTGTCTCATCACGTGACACAGCTGTAAACACCGCGTCATGAAATAACTCTGCTCAGGTAACGTCCTCCACAGCAGCCTGTGATCAGCAGAGGACACTGACTTTAGTGAGGACATCAGCCTGACACTGGGAGGGTGAGGACATGTCCCTTCATCTGCAGTGGACGTTACATCTTTGCAAAGACAGTCCACCCAGCTGCTGTAAGACAGAGAACAAGCCCACACCTGAAAGAGCACTGGGGCGTCATTAGTATCAATCAGTCAATTAATCAGTCAATTAATCAGTCAATTAATCAGTCACCTGTTAAAGGTCAAAGTAAACTTCATGATCCCAGACAGGAACGTTCAGGTGCCGCTGCCTCCCCCCAACACACACACACACACACACACACACACACACACACACACACACACACACACACACACACACACACACACACACACACACACACACACACACACACACACTCTCTGGGTGGATTGTTGGACCCTGATTCAGGAAGGTGATCAGCTGTTCAGATCAGAGGCCAGAAAAGTGACATCTGGAGGCGGGATGTCTGGAACAGGAAGTTGTCAGCAGGTCATCCACCAATCAGAGGATGTATGTGAACAGGTGGAGGTGGTTTACAGTGTTCTCTTTTCTCATTGGCTGTTGAACAGTCAGGTTAAACTATTTCAAACATTAACATTAAAGTTGCCTTTCGTTCATTGTTAACAGGTGACGTGTCCTGACCATCCCCACAGACGTGGCGTCTCCTGGCAGCGTCTGACCCCCGAGTGGACAGGAGGAGACGCTGAGGACTGGATCAGTCCTGCGTCTGACGTTCAGGTTCATGGTGTTAGAGACGTAAAGCAGGTTTTACAGTCAGGACCCAGAGCACGTCAGCACACCTCTGTATGAAGTTAGTCTCATCACGCTCCGTGTATTATTACTGACAGCATGCGGTCTCCATTCTGCTTCAAGTAAACTTTATTAGTAACTGCAGTGTGAACACACGTCTCACCTCTTCCCCTCAGGCTTCACACTGCGTGCACACAGAAACCAAAGACAGAGGACAGTGTCCACCCAGTCCGGTCAGTGCAACACACACTCCGTCCTTCTCCCTCAGACCTGGACCTGGACGTCACTGCTGATGGGGTTTCTCCAGGTCCACAGCAAACTGAACAAACAGCTTCGTTAATGCTGAGCTTTAATGTTTTATTCCCACGTTGGTAAACACACACGTATAAAACACATCAAACACGTTTCCAGGCAGTGTAAATAAAGCAGTCGGCGATATGTTGGTGATGTGGAGCTGCTCTCTGATCACTAACCCATCATTTCTGTTTGATGACGAAGCAGAGACGTCCTGAGAGAACAGGACGTCCAACAAGCTGAGCTGAAACAGCTGAGGGGAATCAGCTGTGTGGAGGGACGTGGACGTGAGACCTTATGTCGTCCACGTCCCTCCACACATGTTGTTTTTATTTATTAAATTCTGAACAACAATAATGTTTGAATGTCTGAACTGATGAATGAAACTCACAGTGATTCATTCTGATGTTAACAAACCTCCATCTTCTGTTCTTCTACGGTCCTCGGCCAATCACATGCTATTCTGTTGTCATGTGACCCACCTCCTGCTGAAGAGAAACTCCATCAGCCTCTGTCCTGCTCAGACACTTCCCTCCGTCCTGTTTCCTCTGAGTTCTTGTCATTCGTCCCATCACATCCTCGACTCCTTCATATGTTGGTGGTGGAGTGCGTGGTGGAGAAGTTCTCCATGCGGAGGCGAACCACCTTGCCCTGGGGCGGCGGCGGGTACAGGAGGCGGCAGGTGAAGACCTGGCGACAGGCCTTGCGGAAGTTCTCGGACAGGAAGGCATAGAGGACGGGGTTCACGCACGAGTTTCCGTAAGACAGGCAGTGGGAGACAATCCGAAAGGCAAAGGAGGCGTCGTTCAGGGGGAAGGTGCCAAACTCCACCCACATGGCGATGATGTGGTGGGGCATCCAGCAGAGCGCGAAGGCAGTAACGACCAGAAGAACCGTCTGAGCCGTCTGCGGTGGGACAGAGAGGAGACATCAGCATGAGTCTGTTCAAGGACGCGAAGGGTGTTTAACATCATTACACACACACACACACACACACGCACACACACGCACACACGTACACACACACACGCACACACAAACACACTAATACTGTACATGCTGTACAGCCCATAAGTACAGAACATAAACTCCTTCAATACACCACAGAGGACAAACACTCACTCTGAACCCTCCCCTAGTTAAGCTGCTGTAGGCCTAGACTACAGAGGGACTTCCCATCATGCACTGAGCCCCTGTCTCCTCCTCTCCCTCTATCTGTTCTCAGTTTAATGAAGACTAAACTCCGCCTGCGAGGGACCGTCCCGCCCTCCGCCTGTGAGGGACCGTCCCCCCCCCCGCCTGCGAGGGACCGTCCCGCCCTCCGCCTGTGAGGGACCGTCCCCCCCCCCGCCTGTGAGGGACCGTCCCCCCCTCCGCCTGTGAGGGACCGTCCCGCCCTCCGCCTGCGAGGAATTGTCCCGCCCTCCGCCTGCGAGGGACCGCCCCCCCCCCCTCCACCTGCGAGGGACCGTCCCGCCCTCTGCCTGCGAGGGATTGTCCCCCCCTCCGCCTGCGAGGGATTGTCCCGCCCTCCGCCTGTGAGGGACCATCCCCCCCTCCGCCTGTGAGGGACCGCCCCGCCCTCCGCCTGCGAGGGATTGTCCCGCCCTCCGCCTGTGAGGGACCATCCCCCCCTCCGCCTGCGAGGGACCGCCCCCCCCCCCCCCTCCGCCTGCGAGGGACCGTCCCGCCCTCTGCCTGCGAGGGATTGTCCCCCCCCTCCGCCTGCGAGGGACCGTCCCGCCCTCCGCCTGCGAGGGATTGTCCTGCTGTGTGAGCAGTTCTTCCTGAAGCCTCTGTCAGGTTCAGGTTTTCCTTTGTGTTTCCTGTGAGCAGCTTCGACTGTGGAGCAGAAAGTTTTCTGTTGTCACGTCTTCGCTGTGACTCATCGCCAAACTCAACACATCCAAACTTCACACGCTTTCCCTCACAGCTCTGGAGCCGACCACAGCAGCTATTTATACAGTCTGAGCTCACGTCTAAATTTAACCTGATGAAGGAGAGACTCTTCTCCAGCATCAGCAGCTGTGATCTCAGGTTCAAGGTTCATTCCTCTCAGCTCTCACACCCGACAGCTGAGCCCATCCACCCACGACCCACAGGAGGACGGTGGTGAAGCTGTCCTCAGTAACGGCGAACCAGTCCCACCTCATGCAGGACACACTGACAGCACCGAGCAGCTCCGTCCTCCCTGCTGCTGTTAGACTGTACAGCCAGCATCATGTGACCCAGCTGGACATTAAAGTTTCTGTGGTTCAGATAAAAGGCAACAAGCCAACAGGCTGGATAACACACAACACACAACACACACACAACACACAGCACACAGCACACAACACAACACACAACACACAACACACACACAACACACAGCACACAGCACACAACACAACACAACACACAACACACACACAGCACACAGCACACAACACAACACACAGCACACACACAGCACACAGCACACAGCACACAACACAACACACAACACACAACACACAACACACACACAACACACAGCACACAACACAACACACAGCACACACACAGCACACAACACACAACACACAACACACACACAACACACAGCACACAGCACACAACACAACACACAACACACAACACACACACAACACACAGCACACAGCACACAACACAACACACAACACACAACACACACACAACACACAGCACACAACACAACACACAGCACACACACAGCACACAACACACAGCACACAACACACACTGAGGTGGAGTCACCGTGTGAATGCACACCTGTCGTCTCACTCTTCTGTTGTGGGTCTGTCTGGTTCTTACTTTTGTCACTGTTTGTGTGTATGTGAATGTGTCCTCCATCTGCCTGTCTCCGTCTGTCTGTCTCAGTGCAGAGATAAAACCTTCAGGACTCAGCTGACGATCTGATGTGGACACTGCTGAAATAGGCCACTGTTTTTCTGACCAGCTGATTTAAAACATCCAAACAGAACAGGAGATGATGTCCAGTGACACTCAGTCCAACACAAACGTCCTCTCAGAGGGTCTGAAGTGTCTGTTGTTTCCACAGAGGATGAAGCTGTTGAAGATGTTGAGTCTGCTGTGGATGAAGCGTTCAGACTCTCAGGGAATCTCCTCTATTCTTAGTTCTGCTGTCTAAATATTTACCCAGCAGCTTTTCTTCCTGCGGCACTGACCCAGGAGCAGCAGATACTCCGCTGGACAGTGATCCCTGATCAGCCCCGACGGCTGGCTGTCAGCCAGGGCGGGGCCTCAACCACCACCCGTCCACCTCCACCTCCAAAAAACATTTAGAGAAGTGTCATGTGATCAAAAGGAAATTAATCATCAATCAGCTTCAGCAGCTTTTAATCCCTGACGTGATTTTCAGAATAAAACTCTGCTGCCACGTCCAGATGTTTCCTACACAACAGCATATGTTTCACCTTCATCATGACAACCACCATCATCATCATCATCACGGGCTCACCCTAACCCTTCTAACGCAGGGAGCACACTGCTCTGCTGTGCTGATGGGATTGTTGCTATCTATGCTATGCTAGCACCACTGCTGCACTATGTTTTCCAGTGTTCCAGTATCACTGACAGTCTTTAGCATTAGCGATGGGGTTAGCATGGTAAGCTAGCGCTAGCTAACAGTTCGATCGTTTCATCTCGCGGAGCAGATGAACAGGAGAAACCAGCAGGAGACACAGTTTAACTCTAAGATCATTTACTGGAATATTCGTCACCAAGAGCTTCCTCTTTCTTCCTCCTCCTCCTCCTCCTCCTCCTCTACTCACCTGTCCTCGAGTTTCGCGGTCCGAGTGTCGAGCCGGAAGCGGCAGGTTCCATTATTTTTTTTTGGGGGGGGGGGGGTGGCAGCAGAATGTACCATATGTAAATTAGTTCAGAGGGGTGTTTCTGTTTTCAGTCAGGCGTTTCTGTGTCAGGGCAGATTAAATGAAAACAGAAATGTTTTTCCTGTAAATATTGGATCTGTTGGTTTATTGATTTCAGGTCACTGTGGTTAGGGCCGGGGTGGAGACAGCTACACCCACAGCCCTGTGGCCTGTTCTATTCTGTTCTATTCTCTTCCTACTTTTTATACTCAGCAGATTTTCACACCACCACTGTGTTTTCATCACATACTCAGCAGATCCTGGAGGACCTCAGAGACAAAGCTTTGCTGCTTCAGAGGCAACACGGCCGAGCAAACAGTGACAGACACAGAGCCGTTACAGGAACCTAAGGCAGTGTCCAGGTGTCTCTGCACAGGTGTGTCACCTGCAGTTTCACTGACTGCAGAATGAATGCAGTACTTTACTTGTAATGGAGTATTATGATGATGTGGGATTACTGAGGTAAAGAATCTGAGCCTTGTCTGCTTCAACTGTTGGAGACAAACTGTTGACACCTGAGGAGCAGAGGGAGGAAGAGCAGAGGGAGGAAGAGCAGAGGGAGGAGGAGCAGAGGGAGGAGGAGCAGAGGCTGACTGAAGTGTTTCTCATCAGTCTGATTACAGCTCTTCATCACAGTGACAGTCCATCAACACCACCCACTCACAGCTCCACCCAGAAAACAACGCCAGCAACAGCTGGAAACAACTGTGCCAAACATCTGAAGAACAGAAAACATCTAATAACTGACAGGAGAGTATGAGAGGAGGAGGAGGAGGAGGGGGGGGGGAGGAGGAGAAGGAGGAGGAGGAGGGGGAGGAGGAGGAGAAGGAGGAGGAGGAGGGGGAGGAGGAGGAGGAGGAGGAGGAGGAGAAGGAGGAGGAGGAGGAGGGGGAGGAGTGTACCTTTCTTTTGGACTGCTCCGATTTCTTAGACATGTTCTTCATTTTTGTATGAAGGTGAAACAAAACCTGGAAAAAAACACAGTGTGTGAGCAGACAGACACACAGACACACAGACACACAGACACAGAGACAGACAGATAGACACACACACACACACACACACACACACACACACACAGACACACACGCACAGACAGACACACACACAGACAGACAGACACACACACACACACACACACAGATTGAGCCACCTGACACACAGGTGATGGTTTACCTGTCAGCAGGACAGTGACCTGACTGTCCCCTGGTCCCTGAGTCCAGATTTACAGCCCAACAACAGAAACGTGTTAAACAGTTCGATCACAACATGCAAAGACAGAGAAAGGACGAGACACTGGGCTGTTTCCTTCCTTCATGTTTCCTTCTGTCCTTCACTGGACGATGTGGAGGAAAAGACGTTCAGACAGAACCAACTTTTCTTTTTGTCTGAAATAAAGAATTCAACAGGAAGGAGTGTGTAGCGTGAAACAAGCTGAGGGAAGCACCACCTCCACCTCCACCTCCCTCTTCACTCACTTTAACTTCGATAGATTTTTCGTTTCTACTCTGACTTCATATTATTTTTCACTGCCTCAGTATCTCAGCTGACTCACTGCAGCCCAGGCTTTTACAACCGTCTCTCGTTTTTCATCTTTTATTTTGAAACTTCTCCGCGGTGTGGGTCTCCGCGCGCTTGCCGCGGGTTTTTACGCACAGGTTTTATGGTGGCAGGACTTTGTGCGCGCCCTTTGGCCCCTGTGCTCTGTTATTAATGCGTGTTTTACAGCAGCTGGGAGTCAAACATTATCCTGTTAAACGGGCTCTTTGCTGAACTGACCTTGGTGTAGCAGCAGCTGATGAGCAGCAGCGGCAGCAGGTATCCGATCAGCAGGATGGTCACCTTGTAGGTGTGCTTGGAGGCTCCGGACCACTTCTCCCAGCAGAAGGTGCTGTTGGGGGCGGTAGGGTGGTTGGTGAGGACCTGGTGCTGGGCCACTGGCACCGAGCACACCAGGGACAGCGTCCAGATGGCGCACACCCCGCCCAGCGCGTTCCTGCGGCTCCTGACGCACGGAGACTTCTTGGAGTGAACCACGGCGATGTAGCGGTCCACGGACATGGCGACCAGCGTGAAGATGCTGACCAGCATGCTGACCGTGGAGAAGTAGTGTCCGAACTTACAGAGGAATGCTCCGAACACCCACTCCGGCAGGGAGTAGATGGTGGCCTGGAGGGGGACGCAGAAGAGGAGGAAGCTGAGGTCCGCCACGCTCAGGTTCAGGATGAAGATGTTGGTCGGGCTGCCCGAGCGCTTTCCCCCTCCTCCCCCACCGCCTCCCCCACCGCCGCTGTACCTCACCTTTCCGATTACCACCATCACCAGAGAGTTCCCCACCACCCCCACCACGAAGATCAGCCCGAACACCACCGGTACGATTACCGCCTCCGGTCCGGACCCGCCGCCCTCCGCCGCGCCGCCACCGCCGCCCGCCTCCTCGGACCGGTTCGCCTCCGGGACTTCAGCCCAACCGGAGGAATCGTTTCCCGGCAGCAGCATGTTGGAGCTCCACGGGGGGAGCTGGAAGGTTAGAGAAGACCGTGACGGACTGACTGAAATCCCAGATCCATGATCCGGATCAACCGTCCAGAAGTGGAGTCCAGACTCCACAGACTGCTGGAGACACGGCAAGTTAACGGAAACGTGAAATACTGTTTCCTGTCAGGGGATGTCAAAGTAAAACCACTCAGCACTAAAACAATCAGTAAGACAGACACTGCAGGAGGTGGACTGTGCGCTGAGACACTACACCCTGACGTGTTATGTTACAGGTGTTCTGAGGTAATAAAGCACGTGCTCAGAAACCTGAACATAAAGGTTCAAAATTCCTGTTTCATTTTGTTGACATATTAGAGCCACAGGTTTTTCAGGGGGTGTCTCCTCATTTATCAGTCAGCGTACAGCCAAATGAAATGTCCCAGGAGTGGAGACGGATCCCTGTCAGACGCTGCACAACACAAACACACATAAAACTGCAAAGAGTCCAGCCTGTCCCAACTCTGCTCTGTCTCTGCTCTGTCCTCACGTCTGTCCTCACCTCTGTGTGCTGGGAGACCTGAGAGCTGATGCAGAGAAAATTTACAACTCAGGTTATTTTTATTGTCAGTGATTTACAGACACAGAACACGAGTAGTTACAGATGGTGCAGGAAGGTAACAGGTAAAAACAGCATCAGGTGTGATGAACAGAACAGACGGTGATCAGACCAGGTGTTTACAAACCACAGAGTTCATTTCCTCTCTGATGATTTATGATATCAGAGATAGATTCACATGTTTATGTGTGTGTGTGTGCATCATTAAAGCAGTCCAGGTGGATCATGTTGTGGACGGTGTTGGTAGCGGTCATGTGGCTTCACCCTTTAATGCAGCACACCTGTATGTGGATGAAGCTGTGAGTGGGTCACGAGCAGCAGGTGACGTGTTGTTCCATCTGAGCTGTAACAGGAAGTCTGAGTGTGTTTTCTTTTCCAGCTCCTCAGTAAACTTCCTGTGCACGTGAGGTTCACACAGGGACCTGAAGTTTACAGAGACCTGGTCAAAGGTTTAACAGTTAGTGAGAATGTCTGCAGAAATAAAACCACGAACCGTTTTTATTTCTCAGCGAGCTCAATCCAAAGTGCAGCAAAGAGAAAAAAACCTGAACCAGATCAGGATTCGCTGTGACCGCCTTTAAACCAGCTCCAGTTCTCCTCAGTTCACCTGCACACAGGTGCTCAGGTACTTGGCAGGATGTTAGAGGGGTTTTGGGGCAGCCACAGTGCACCGTGTGTTAGAGTGCCAGCTTTACCTTCCCCTTGTCCCTGTCTCAGTCTGTCTCTATGTGTGAGCGTGTGCTGGGCGTGGCATCCCGCATCCACGCCTGCACCTGATCCACCCCCTGGCTCAGCAGGCCGCTGCGGTACGAAACCCCAGCTCCGGTCTGCAGATCCACCACAGCATGTTCTCTGTTTACTGCCAGAGTCCGTGTTCCACCTGTGCTCTCCGTCCGTCCTGTACTCCAGCCACGTCCCGCTCTGTCCTCGCCTGCTGTTCCCTGATTGGACCGTGAGCTTTCAGAGAGAAAACATCTGCAGACACACAACAAACAACAGCAACATCAGGCAAAAATGAAAAACTGCTGATTCAGCAGGGACCTGAGGACAGTCAGTCCAGGTCCAAACATGTTCTGATAATGTTACAGTCGCTGTAAGTCACAACTACACCTTTCAGTTAGGTCGGTGCTCGTACAGGCGGCGGGACCAGTCTTTAAACATGTAAGATGTGTGTAACAGAAGCGTGAGCTGTCTGTGTGGACGGTGATGTTTGTTTCAGCAGGCGTGTTCTTCGTTCATGAGCAGCGTCTTCGATCCGTCACAGGGACACAGCTTCGTCCTCACTGAGAAAATAATCCAAAGTTTTACTGTGAGAAAATGAAAGTGATCTGTTCCCTCAGCTGTTCAGTGTGAAGACCACACCGGATCACTGACAGTCTTCTCAGCATCAGGAGACACACCAGTTACAGTGGAGACGATGATTAGGTGTTTGTACACGTGGACACGGCCATGTGTATTTCCTGGAATCATTTAGCAAAAACCCAGGTTGGAATGTGACTTCAATCAGACAATCACACCTGTAAGATAAAGGTCACGCTGCACCGTTCCTGCACTTCATTAGGTTCTTCTCTGTTAGATACAGGAACAGGTGTTTGTTCCTGACAGGGACAAGGTGCTAAGATTTCTTATGATGTAGGGCCCACCTGAACCTGAGCTGAGAGCAGGTCAGTGTTAATGAGATTGCAGTTGGACACAATTGGACAGTTTGATCCTTTTTGTTGGACGGACGCAGAGAGCTGTGTCCTCTGCTCTAAGCTCCGGTTTTTCCTCAGATGAGTTCCGGATGCTGTTTGATGACATTTTATATTGAGGTTTGTTTTGCTTCAGTTGAGAAAAAGCATCCAATTCCACTGTTGTACCGTTGCCATAGCAACAGGTGTCTGTAAACTTAGGGGGCGGAGCTTATAAAGCAGCACCAAAGGGAGGGGTGTATTTGTAAATCTCCTCCTTCAGCTCACACGGTGAGTTTACTTTAACTAAGTTAACTTCTGGTTAAATATTAACTGCAACAAATTTAACTTTAGCTCAGCAACACGAGCTTCAGCTGTTCTCAGTCTCATGTTCAGAATCCTGACTTCAGGTGAGAGTCAAGTGAGATGTGTGAGAGCAGTTGGTGTTTTTCACTCAGAGAAACTATTCCAGCTGTAAAAACAAAGCGAGTGACTGTGACATTTCTCCGGCAGCAAGCTGTTTCCTCCGTCTCACATTCATCTCCACAAACTTCCAGAAACAAAGGAAGCTGCTCCGGGAACAAATGAAATTACTGACAGAGAAATGAGACAGAAAGACGAACGAGGCCGTTTAACGAGCAGCTGCGTCCTGATTTATAACGTTTAACTTTGCTGCAGTTTTTCCAACTCTGACGGCCGAGCAGACTGAAGTGTAGAAACCCATCAGAAAAGTGTGTGATGGACAGATGGAGGACAGATAGAGGACAGATGGAGGGCAGATGTAGGACAGATGGAGGGCAGATAGAGGACAGATAGGGGACAGATAGGGGACAGATAGAGGACAGATAGGGGACAGATAGGGGACAGATAGAGGACAGTGTGACTGACTGAGATCAGTCCTTTTCTCTGGGGGTCTCGTCCTGCAGAGACTAACAGACCGGTTTGACGTGACACTGCCCAGATTCCAGAGGAAATCATTAGAGCTGATCCGACTCTTTCACACTCTGAGGAATCAGGATCTGTCTGCAGACAGGAATGTCTCAGGATGGACGTGGACTCACTGTGGGATCATTACACACACCTGAAAACAGCAAGCTTTATTATCTCCTGTCTGTGTGTGTTATATGGGCCAGAGGTTCCTTATCATATTATATTAGAACGTGGAAACAGTTTGGAATGTTCAGGAGTCTGTGATGGACAGAGGTTTACAGCTGGATCCTCCCAGATGTTTCCCTCAGGAGGTGGAGACCAAAGACAGAGCTAAAAGAGAGGGACAACTGGACTGAGATTCCTCTGTGGACTCAGAGACCACGCCACATGAAGGATCATGACGGTCTGTAACAGCTGGATGTGGAAATAAGCAGCTGTTTGATCAGAAGGTGCTGATGTGTCAGTGCTGCTATGACTGCAGACAGGGACGGAGACAGAGACACCTGCAACCCTGCAGAGAGACCAGAGAGAGACAGGCACAGGACAACGGGACAGAGAGGACACAGAGTTAATGACATGGAATAAAGGAAAATACACGTGAGAGTGGGTCTGAGGAGAGACAGAGAGAGGAGGAGAGCAGAGGATCATGGGAAGTCTCCCAGCAGCCTCGGCCTATAGCAGCATCAGTAAGGGATGGTTCAGTTTCCTGAGCCAGTCCTACTCTGGGCTTTATCCTGAGCTGTGACAGAGTCTGTAGGAATAACTGGGACTAACTACAGGTTTAGTCAGAATAACTAAGACTGGAACTACAACTAATTCTAAGCTTTGTCAGACGAGCTGCTGAGTTTCTTTCAGTCTTTCCAGAGTTTCTCAGGTACAGTCAGGACGTCTGTTACTGTGAAGAGCTGAGTGAGTTAGAGATGACAGGTTTCTTTAATCAGGAAGTTTTATTTCCCTCTTTTACAGTTTCAGAATAATAAAAAAGGAAAAGAGCCTGAAGCGTAACCTGGGCCCCTGCACGGTCCTCTGCAGCTGGCTCGGACTTTCCTGTGCAGGGATCTTTGGTTCTGGTTCTGTGATGGATGTTCTGCTCTTTCATGGTTCACTTCATCTTCCTCTCACTTCACTGTGAAGAGTAAGAGAACGTTTGCCCTGCACTGTGCCTCAGCACAGCTCTGAGGAACATCAACACAGCATGAATAAATCCATACACTGCTACTGAGTTCTTTAATGTTCTACATGGATCTGTTACAGGTTCCTTTACAGGTAAGAACAAAACATGATTAATAATAATAAAATAATAAATATGAAATCTGTCTGTAATGTTATTTTATCATAGATATATCTTTCTACATTGAGTAATTTAATTTTAAATTAACCAGAAGCACATTTAGATGATAAAACATCTGCACGTTTACTTAAATAACATTTCGACTGCAGGACTTTTTCTGGTGACCAGTTTCTTTACAGTGTGGTTTTACTACCTTTAGAAGTAAAGGATCTAATATCTGTTCCACCACTGGTCCTTTAATGTGATTTGCCGACAGTAAGAAAACACTGAGTATTTCAGGCCTCGTCCTTTAACAGCCGTCGATAAAAGTGAAAAAGTTTTAAACAGAGGACAGAAGAACACAGGAAGCGAGAGAAGGTGCAGCTCAGTGGGAACACTCAGCTTTTAACAAGATAAAGCTTCCTTTGTTTATCATGACAGGACAAGTTACACTATCACATGTTGCCATGACAACATCTGACCTGCTGAGGATGGGCATACCAACGGGCATCCATCCGTCTGTCCAACGCTTTGTCCACAATCACACGTCTCAACATCCACCAGTCAGGAAATAAATGCTCTGACCTCGCTCCTGCTCCTCAGAGGATGAAACCTTTAGATGACAATGACTCCACCATCTTTCCTGCAGCACCACCCTCAGGATGAATTTAACACTTTTACCTCCATCACTGCTCAGACAAAGAATCAATACTCTGTGGCCTGTAGGGGGCGCTGACGTTGCAACAGTCTGTTAGTGCTGTAATTCTTCACCACAGGAGGTCACGGCTGGAAAAAAGCAGGGAGCGGGTCTGCCAGCCATCAGCTGATCCTGGTGTACAGAGTCCTCCTGGCGCTGCTCTGAGGTCAGATCTCGGGAGCTTCGGCTCCAGCTGTCGTCCACATGTGAAGAGAAAAATAACATAAAAGCAGTCAAACAGAGTCCTGGGAAGAAGACGGAGACAGAGGTCTGCTCAGGACTGACGATTCTTTGGAAATATTCTGTCTTCACTCTGGGTCACTCTGAATGAGGAAGTGACATCACGCGTCATGTTGCCGCCTCCTGCGTGTGTTGTTCAGGTTCTCCGGCGTCGTTGCTTCTCAGACATCACATGTCTTCATACAGCAGAACGCCGTTGAAGATGGTGAGGGGCTCCACGGAGTGAGCCAGTTTGCCCATCACCAGGTCAATGCAGACCGTGTCCCGGGTCTGCAGAGGCAGGACGATGCTGAAGACGGCCAGAGAGCCCGGAGTGGTTTTCGCCTCGGCCACGGGGTTGTTCTCCAGTCCTTCGGGCTGGTAGCCTCCAGAGTCCACCCGTGCCATGCCGTAGTTAGACTTTGACAGAACCGCCTCGATCTTCTCGTTCTTATGGCCCGTCAGGACGGCGCTGAAGAAGTAATGTCCGTCTATAGGGGCGGTGAAGACACCTGAGGGGGACAGGTTCACGATTAAAGTTCAGACTGAGACCTGATCAAACCAAATCCTGTTTCCTTCACATGCAGCGAGAGCAGGAACGTTTAAAGACTCGGAATCAACAGGAAACGAACCGTTTCAGTTCCTCGGGTTTGATCATCACACAGATCATCACTCATCACACACTCACACACACTGATGCTCTGCTCCACCACACCAGCTGCTGCTCGGACCATCAGGAGCAGATCACGGTTCAGTGTCCTGCTCAAAGACACTTTGACATGTGGACAGGAGGAGCTGGGTTTGAACCACCAAAACCGTGTCAGTCCTGGACTTCACCTGTTCGCGGGTCGTAGAACTCTCCTTCATTGACAAAGATCTTGTCAAAGACGATGGTTCCTGCTCTGTCCATGGGGACTGTGAGGGCAGCAGAGAACGACAGTCTGGGTACATGAGCATCAGCTCCAGGCAGACCTGAAAACACACACAGACACAGACACACACAGACACACACACACACACACACACACACACACACACACACACACACACACACACACACAGACACACACACACACACACACAGACACACACACACACACACAGACAGACACACACAGACACAGACACACACACACACACACACACACACACACACACAGACACACACACACACACACACAGACACACACACACACACACAGACACACACACACACAAACACACACACACACACACACACACACACACAGACAGACACACACACAAACACACAGACACACACACACACACACAGACACACACACAGACACACACACACACAGACACACACACGCACAGACACACACACACACACACACACACACACACAGAACTGTAATAACAGTGGAGCAGCTCTGATCACAGTGCTGCTGATCCTCAGTCTGTTTCCTGTTGTGAAGCTTTGTGAACCTACGTACCTGCTTCACCTCTGACACCTGTAAGAAGCAGTGCAGACGTTAGAAACGGCAGGAAAACAAAAAGCTACCTGGCTTCAGATGAACTGTAAGTACCAACATGTGACTGGAAATTTATGCTCTTTAAACATGACATTTATATACTGAGGATCAGGTTGTTCTTCCTCTATCACAGAAAATATCTGTCTTACCAGGCACACCGCGAGCCCCAGTCTCTCCTGCTCGCCCAGGAGGTCCAGGGGGCCCCTTGGGGCCTGGCAGCCCATTGAAGCCTCTCTCTCCTGGAGGTCCTGGGGGTCCAGGCAGGCCTGTGTAATGAAATGACCAATTTGACCATTTTAAACCCATCTGACTCCAAACATCATTATTTGTGGAAATTCTGCGTCTCCACTGAATTTAAATAAAGTTCTGTGGGTTTGAACACTGCTGAGTTTACAAGCTTAACACGCTTCATACCAACTACTGAGTGATGGGAGCTGTGTTAGCGTGTTAGCAGTTAGCTGAGCTGAGCTTTATCATCTTTTCAACAAAGTGTGTGTGGAAACACTCAGACCTCTGCTGAGCGTCTCAGCTTTAACTGAGGAAAACACCCTCACCCTCTAACCCACTAATCCCCACCCTCTCACCCTCTCACCCTCACTCTCTCACCCTCTAACCCTCTCACCCTCTAACCAGGAAAGTGAAGGTGAAGACCTGGAACCTGCTTCTAACCATCACTGTGTGTTTGAACCATAAAACAGTTTCAGCTCAGACCGGAGTCGGACCGGAGTCCAGCTCACCAGCCGCCGTGTGCTCAGAGAAACTCTGAAGGTCTTTAAGGATTTGGTTCAAACTCGAATTCAGGTTCTTCATCCTGCTGTGGACATCGTCCTGGTCCTTCTGAATAAAGTCCAGGATTCCTCCGTGCTGGATGACCGAGTCGTTCAGACTAGAGACGCACGTCCACAAACTGGTCACGTGTCGATTCAGTCCTGAACACAGGAAACATCCCAAAAAAAAGATGCAGTGAAACACAGGACACGTCACAGCAAGGGATTCATTCACATGCTCATAGACAGTCAGCTGACCAGGGTCTTCTCTTTGCCTGAGGACAGGAACTACAACCCCCGGGCTTCAGACTGTGTTGGGGCAGCAGGTCATGAAGGGGTGAACTCTAAATTCACACCATTGAATCAGATCTTAGATCAGCTCAGCAGCTGGGGAGCTCTGAAGCTCAGCTGAATTTTTAAGTTCTGCTCAACCTTCAGCTGCCTGAGCGAGCGTCCCGTGAATGAATGAATATGTGAACGTTTGGGTTTAATGTTAAAGGAAAACAGAAACTGAACGCTCAGCCAGAACAAAACGTACCTTCCTTAATCTTGTGGATGGAGTCGGAGACCCCGTCCAGCCTCCCACAGACCCCCTCCAGCTTCGACAGTCTCTTCTCCAGCCCGTCTCCAGACCTCTTACAGTCTCCCATCTCCACCAGCAGTGTGCTCTCAAACCGCCGGACGTCACGGTCCATCCCGTCCAGATGGCCCCGGCTCTCCTCGATGTGCTCCGTCACCTCTTGCTGGATTTTGTCCAGCTCAGAGATGATCTTGTCCTTAGTGTTTCCTGATGAGAGTCAGAGGATGAATGAGTGAACATCAGTTGAGGGAAGGTGCATTTATCAAAGTCAGTCGCTGTGACTGGGTCAGGCTCACCGAGGTCAGTGATGACGCTGCCGTGTTTCTGCACCGTGTGTTCGAGCCCCTTCAGGGTGTCGTTGATGGAGCTGAATGTCAGGATGACCTCAGACAGTTCGCCTTGCAGCGTCTTCAGCTGGTTATTGTTGATGGAGCCTCCGATCACACTGTGGCCGTCTAAAGGCTTCTCAGCATCCAGCCCAGTTCCAGGTCCACTGGTACCACCAGTGCCACCAGAACCACCACCTATTGGGTATTTAGTTTGTGCACAGCTTTAATCATCTGCTCATAGAAAAGTAATGTAAACTCACACTGAGGGGTTTCCCTGCTACTCCCTGCACCTGGACGAGAGCTTTTCTAAACGACTACATCTTCAAATGTTTTAACGCTGTGTGAATAACTGAGATATGAAGGGGGCTGGGCTTTGGGAGGAGTCATTTAATTGGTTTGGCTGGTCTTACATTGGCTGGTGCACCTCTTGACGTCCTCTCGCAGCAGGCGAACTTCATCCCGCAGAGGTGAACACATCTGGAAGCAGCTGTCTCTCTCTGAATCCAGTCTGATTTGGAGTGTGCTGATGTGGCTCTGCATGCGCCCCAGTGCATCCTGGGAGCGGTTCTTCAGCCTCTGCAGCTCGTCCTCCACCTTCCCGCACAGCTCGCAGTCCTGCCCCAGCATCTCCACCTCCGTCACGATTCGGTTGAAGTGTTCACCATGATCGCCCGTCAGAGCCTTGATCTTTCGGACGTCGTGGCTCAGGTCCAGAACCTGGATGTTGGTTTACGTGTTAGTACTTCAACAATAACTTTTCACTATTAACCTGAGTTTGTTTGATAGACCTGAAATCAGTATTAAAATAAAGTCAGACAATCAAAGGATCAATCATCTGTAACTGTGCAGCAGCTGATTTAAACAGTCCAGTGTGACGCTGCTTCGTTGTATTTCCGTCACATTCACACAGATTTTTTAAATTCGTTGCTGTGTTTCTCTTCTCGACCTGTCAGTACAGAGAAATTCTGATTCAGACGTTGTAAAGAAAGATCTCACCTTGTCGTGTAGAGAGTCTCCAGACACCGACAGGTCTTTGATTCGAGTGTTAAAATGTCGAATCTGATCCTCGTTGGCCACCACTCTCCACTCCAGTGATTTCTCTGTTGTATTTTCTCTTTCTCCTACCGTCCCTGATAATCCTCCCCCTGTACCTCCCTTGCTCCCTCCTCCTGTAATTATTCCTCCTCCTGCTCCCCACCCTCCTCCAGCTCCTCGGTCACCTCCTTCTTCAGGCCCTCTGCAGCTGCACTTCTCCAGCCTCTGGTTCATGAGGGACGTGATATTTTCCAGCTTCAGCAGCCTCTTGTCGTGGTCAGTCACCCTGTCCTTCACCAGCCCCACATCCAGCTCCACATCTGCGATCCTGAAGGCCTGGTCATCGAACCGGTCCAGGAACACGGTCCTCAGGTCCCCCAGTTCTTTCACGTTGTTCTCCAGGTGCGAGCAGCTCTGCTCGATTCGCTGCACAGTGTTGTTGACACGCCGCTCCAGGTCCCTCAGCCGAGTGTCCAGCACATCCTTCGTCACTGTGGCATACCCTCCACCTGCACCAATCCCACCACCACCACCACCACCACCACCACCAAAAAATCCTCCTCTGGACCCACTGTGGTCATCTCCTCCGCTGAGTTCCTTATCCAGGCGGTTCTGCAGAACATCAAAGTTCTCTGCGGCCGAGCTGATCTTGCGTTCAGCATCAGTGATGCGTTTTTGGAGGTCACTGACAGCGTCGCAACATCCCTGCAAACGCACCACATCCTGCCGCAGCCCGTCCAGGCCCTGCCGATACCGAGCGTCCATGGCGTTCAGCTGCTTCTCCAGAGCTCGAATCCTCTCTCGGTCCTCCTGCTGCTGTCGACGCAGATCCTCCACCCCGGCCTGTCGGACACACAGCAGTGAACTTGTTGCTCTGAGGTCTGCTGCTGTTTTACAAAACCATCACAGTCAGTTTACATTTAAATATATTCTGTGTTTGAACTTCATCAGCTGTGTTTAACCTCAGTCAGGATCATCAGCCTACAGGGTGGAGGTCTTTGTACTAAGCTAAGCTAATCAGGTCTCAGACGTGTTACTTTTCCTTTGCCTGATGCTGTAATCGTCTCCTGACCAGCAGGAAGTCATGACCGTCCTGTTGTGACATACCTGGCAGGATGAGCAGGACAGAGACACTCTCCTCTCCAGCTCCCTCAGGATCTCCTCCTTCAGTGAGGTCAGCCTCCCTCCGCTCAGGCCTCCTCCGGACAGACCTCCATCCAGCTCGTTTCCCTTCCCATTTACCAGGTGGTTGTTGATGCTGACCAGGGTTTTATCGTGAGCCTGTTAGAGGAGAGAGTGTGATGTTTGTGCCTGTTCATCGTGCGTTGTGTATTCCTGTTTGAACACCGTACTGGCTCTGAAACTGTGACACACCTGTGTGCGGTTGTCTAGTTGGTCCAGTTTGGTCTGAATGCTGTGAATCGTCTCTTTAATCTCTGGCTGAGCTGCATCAGCAGGGTTTCTTCCTCCTGACGAGCCTCCTCCTCCTCCTCCTCCTCCTCCGAAGCCTGGATTGTTGACCTCCTGCTGGAAGCGCTCGTTCAGGGTGTTCATGGTGGACTGCAGGTTCTGGAGGTTCTTGGTCAGGCTCTGGATCTTCTCCTCCAGCTGCCTCATCTTCTCCTTCTCAACTTGTCCTGGAAGAAAAAGCAGCAGTTCATGGAGGTCGCCAGCAGAGGTCACCAGAGGTCACAGATTCCTGCCTCTAATCAGTGACGACTCAGATCAACCACAGGAAGATTTACTGATCAGGGTGTGACTGCTTAGAGGCAGGAATCTGTGACCTCTGGTGACCTCTGCTGGTGGCCTGATTCAGGGTTAACGTCTGACATTAGACCTGTTCCCTGGATTCACCTGGACCTGGACCTGGGGTCTGACATCAGCACTGAGCTGCCTCCGATGGGGAAACTCAGAATAAGAACACAGACAGACAAACACTCGGCTTTTACTGTCTCACCTTTCAGCCAGAATCCACTCACCGTGTCCTCCGTTCTGTCCGGGTCCAGAGCCGCCGCCTCCGTGTCCATAACCTCCTCCCCCTGGTCCATAGCTCGTTCCCCCTCCCTGTCCCGGTCTGGTGGTGGAGATCTGGGGTCCCCCTCCACCAGCTGGACCCTCGGTGCAGTCCGCTCCACTGTAACCATGGCAACACTTCCACTCCATCTCCGTCACCATTTTGTAGGCCACTTTGTACCTCGGCCTCATGTAGGTCCGGTAGCTGTGGAGACGGAGATCATGAGACGTTTGAAGGACCAGGGTCATAACATCATGACGTCACGTTAAACGTCCTCAGGCAGCCGTCCCTGTTTCTCTGAGACAACCGTCCAATCAGAGCCAGCCAACAGACTGCACCATCCTGTGACAGCGTGATGTGTCATGTGACAGCTCCGACCGTGCGCTCCGCCTCATACGACACAGTTACTGTGCAGCTTCCTGCTGATCAGGTTTCTGTCCGATCTCAGATCCGACAGCTCGACTCAGACTTCTCTGCACTTTCCTTCAGTCCACCACAAATATGTTGGAGAGCAGCTTTCAGGCAATCAGCTCCTCTAAAAACTGAAAGTAAAGCTTGATTGAATCCATGTGTGCGGCAGCAGAGCAGGTCAGCGCTCAGAGACGGATCGCAGCCTGAATCCTGACGAAGAGCTTTCACTCTGAATCAGCAGGACGCTGCACGTGTGGCAGGAAACCATGGAAACCACGAGTTTAAAGCTTCAGCCTGACGGACAGCAAAGTTCAGACAGAATCTGCTGAGTCACGTGTTTGTAGATAAAGAAGTTTGAATCCAGCAGAAGCTGTGTATGTGTGAGTCTCCTCTAACGCACAGAAAGGTGTGTGTGTGTGTGTGTGTGTGTGTGTGTGTGTGTGTGTACTCACACCACCACCCTGCTGCACTGTCCGCTCGTCCAGCTGCACGGATGATAATCAGGCTTCACATAGGTTTCAACTCCGTCCTCGACGACACAGCTCACCGTCTTCGTCACCACAAACGCACACCAGTTCCTGTTTATAACACACACACACAGAGCTCAGCTCAGCATAAAGCCTTTTGAAACTGCAGTGTTTCTCCCACAGTTAGCTGATTATTGGCTGATTTAAGTTTGTGCACACAAACGTTTTCCTTTGTTCCTTTGGCAGCTCACAAACAAACAACAGAACAACAACAAACAACAACCGTGCAGTGGGTCAGTCTGAATGGTGCTGACCACACCACTGGACCAGCTGGTCCACCTCCTGTCTGTAAGTGTAGCGGGAGAAGAGCAGTGGGGGGAGGACACAGGCCTGGGGGGCTGAACACCAGAAACTGCAGATCATCTGACAGCTACAGCTACAGCTACACACACACACACACACACACACACACTCATTAAACCCATGACACACTGACTGCTCATGTGTGAGAGGTATTGTGGGTAAAAATCTGAGAAAATGGACGGCACATGGTGCTGATGTCATCAGTGTGAGACAAACTATGACTCT
Organism: Toxotes jaculatrix; assembly: GCF_017976425.1. Lineage (NCBI taxonomy): Eukaryota > Metazoa > Chordata > Actinopteri > Toxotidae > Toxotes > Toxotes jaculatrix. The sequence goes on along the minus strand of NC_054394.1, from coordinate 32,555,104 downwards.
TTGTATTTAAATTAAATTATGGGAAAATATTTTGTCTGGAATCAAGAAAAACAAGCAGGAATTTAACTGGTGCAGCAGAAACACGTCGAGGAAACTGCTCATCAACAGGTTTCACAGAGGAAGACAATTCATCACACACACACGCACACACACACGCACACACGCACACATACACGCACGCACACACCTCACACCTCACTTCTCCATCACAGACCTTAGTGTCCTGATCTCTCCATGAAGGACACACTGAAGCTCGATACTGATCCAGAGACAGAGACCTGAACATCACTGCCGCCTCTTCATCCTCAGTGTCAGGACCAGCTGTGACCTTTGACCTCCAGCTGGAAACAGG